>NC_142940.1:10187904-10205404 GCF_046866305.1 Octopus bimaculoides | reverse complement strand
ATACCCAGCTTTAAAAAAGTAAGTACTGGAGTCGATTTTTTCGTTTAAACGCTTAAAGGCAGTGCCCCACCATGGCCGCGGTTTAATGATTGAAACAAGGAAAAGATAAAAGACATATATTAGGAAACAGTCTACATACCAACCAAAGGTTATGCATCTGCATGTTTCCCACAGATCTGTGAAGTATGCCAGTATCTACAGGACATGGTGTTTCAGACTGTTATATCAAGTCACATTTTGAAGGTTATGTTTTTGCTGTCGTAGGTCAGGAGATAACCACAAAATATTCGCTGAACAAATTACGTGTACAACTATATCTTTAACATCCACCACCACCATCATCACTATTACCACCACAAGCCGAAAATTCAGATTACATCATATCTTATAAAGACATCGCACATATGATCAGCTTCTGCCATAAAATGTCATAAAGTTATCACTTTATCATATATACTAAGCAAAAAATCCTCTTGTCGTTTCTGCCCATTGCGTTACTTGTTTCTTTTTGGTGTACCCTGTTGGTTGGCGACACCCTCGACCCTGTACGAATTTATATTACATAACATAATGTGTACCTTCACACACACAGATCATATGTTGAAGCAACTTGAACTGATTATAAATATTTTCTGCAGATTAATATGGGATAAAATGCGATATCGACGCGGACTGGCAGGATTTGAACTCGGTCATTAACGAACGAAATCAATTACTTACTCAACGCACCGTTTGCACCATCTTTACAGACCTGATAATAATTTTTATAATAAATATTTTCTGCCGACTGACGGTGGGATAAAATGCCACGTCGACGCTGACTGGGTCATTAATGAACGAAATTAATAACTGCTCATTGTGTTACCAATTGCACCACCCTTACAAATCTGATAACAATATCACAATAAATTGTATTAAAATATTTGTGCGATCTAATGCAAATATCCACTTTTAAATGATGATTATTCTACGTTCCTGTATCAATACTGCTTCCGTCACTCTATTTTTATAATAAACTCACTGGCTTTTAGAGCACCTTTGCCTGTTTGGGCTCTGTATTTCTACGTATATCGCTAGCGCAGCAGTTATTGCTGTTTCCAGCGGTCAGGTGTCTACCAATGACCAGGCTAAGAAATGACAAAATCACGTGATCTGGTTGTCCTGGAAGTGGAAGTAGTAGTGATTGTCTGCCGCTGACGATAACTATGATGTGCGTTTATGCACTAAAAAAAAAATTCATATGAAAGATTTTCTCTCTTGGTAAATATCGCAATGGTGAATATTTTATCCTTTGGCATAGTACTGCTTCTGTCGGCCCATTTATATATCTATTAATAAACAATGATTTCAAAATTTGACACAAGGCTAGTGGTGGGATTTAGCTGTATGATTATATAATTTACGATTTAGTTTCGAAACTACTAAAGACTGAAGTTAAACAAAATATATATTTGAGAGGATTAACGAAGCGCGTTCATTTGCTATCGTCAGTCGTATAAATGCAACTTCTTGCAAGAAGCATATCAATTCTTTTAATGTCTACTCTGCGCAGCATAGTAAGCTGTACTAAGAGACTTGCTGGCATCAATAGAAAGGATTGCTCTGAGATAAGATCTAAAATATTTCTCACGTTGAATAAAGAATTCAGAGGTTTCATTCAAAAGAATATGTGTAGAATATTCTCATCAAGGCAACAACTAAATTCAAATATTGCGAGCCAGTAAACGAGTGGTCGCTTAAGCAAGCTTGAAACAGCAGCCAAATCCTCAAATGCCACTCCGTTGTCTCCATTTAAGATCTAGTTACATTATATAACAATTTAGTCGCCATGCCTCTGATCACAGACCGACAACCATAACCAACAGATCACTAACAGAGAAGGGGTGAGAGGAGGGAGAGGTAGGGAAAGGGAAGGACGGATGGGGTAAGATAGAGGTGGTGGAATGAAGTCAGAGAGGGGGAGGACGGGAGAAAGTCTACACGGTCACTCGGGTATATATGTACAAAGAGAGAAGTGGGGGAAGAAAGAGAGAGAGAGAGAGAGAGAGAGAGAGAGAGAGAGAGAGAGAAAGATCTTTTGTCGTTTACTTATTTCAGTCATTAGGTTGCGGCCATGCTGTGGCAATGCTGCGGCAGCGCCTCGAAGGTTTTGGTTCCACAAATCGACCCCCACCAGAACATATTATTCTACCAGCCTCTTTTTCGCCGAACCACTATGTTACGAGGACGTAAACAAACCAACATCCGTTGTTACGGGTGCACGCACGCACAAATACACACACTTGTGCACGCACGCACACACACACACACACACACACACACACACACGTATATTACTCAATACACACATACACACAGTCTACACACACGTATACTACAGACTACACACACACTACACACACACGCTACACACACACTATACACACACACACACACAACACACATATACTACACACTACACACACACGTATACTACACATTACACACACACACACACACACTACACAGACACACACTATACAGACACACACGTATACTACACACACACACACACACTACACACGACACACATGTATACTACACACTACACACACACACTGCACATTACACACACACACACGTATACTACACACTACACACACACACATGTATACTGCACACTACACACACACACTGCACATTACACGCACACACGTATACTACACACTACACACACACACACTCACGTATACTACATGCATATTCACACTCATCTAAAGAATTACAACAACAATAGCTGTAGTAGCAACATCAATAATACTTAATCCCAGTTTAGCTAAGTCGATAATCACATCCACCCAAGTCATTTCATCTTTTTAATCTCCTAACTGCTCTAATATCACCAACAATTATATATACTTAGGTGGGGGGAGGGCTGTTTTTTCTTTCCTTTTTCTTTCTGAGTAGGGGAGGAACAATAGGAAGTGATGATGCTAATGATGATGATGATGTCGTTGATGATGAAGAAGATGATGATGATGACGATGACGATGACGATGACGACGCCAACGATAATGATGGTGGTGGCTGTGATTCAGATAGCGATGAACAAATTTAAAACTTGGTAAACATAAATACTTCGAATTATGCAATTGTAATCGCATATAAGAAGATTTAGCTTTAGATAATTGATTATGGAGGTGGGGGGGGGGGCGGTTAGCGCTTGCATAGATCACGTGACAATTATGAACTCAAAGCTATTTTTGTTTATTCATTAATATATCTTTAATCAATCTATTTACTTTTTTCTCATCGCCCCTTTTTTTTGTTGAATAGCAGTCCAGAATGAAGCTATTTGCTGTTTTGTTTGTGACCCTTCTTATTGGTGAGTTTAGTACTGGAATTTTTTTCGATATTTACTTCATTTTCGTATATTTTTATTATTATTATTATTATTATTATTATTATTATTATTATTATTATTATTATTATTATTATTATTATTGAGTGAGAGAGCAGCGCATGCCATCAAAGTGACACTGGGGTACAAATATACGAAGCCCAATATACCCATTGTGACTAACCGTCTGGCAATGGTACGTTAGGCACATGCATCACACCCATAGGTACACGACATGGTGATTTCATATCAAGATAACACATAACCTTGTAGGTGAGGCCCAGTTAAAATTTTTTCTGAACGAATAGCCCACCCCGCTCAAAAGGTCCCTGAATAAGGATGTTGAATGAAACAACCATGTTTCCAGAGGTGAATTATTCAAGCTCCAAAGAATTCCTCTCAACACATGGCTATGATGCTCCCCCACTATTTCTGCTCATGATTAGAGATGTACATATTGTCAGCCACTAAGGGATATGCTCAACTGGTTAAGGTTGATGGCTGTCTACTCGTGACAGAGGAAGACCATCACTGACCACTGCCCATGCAAACTGCTGGTAATGCCGTGCATCAGCAATCGGTTTCACCTACGTTCGCGTCCGTGATTTCCATGCTTTCCACAGCGCCCCCGTACTCGACCGAGTATCAGATAGCCGTCTCACTGGTAATTGCACTACCTAAACTTGTGGGCCCAATAAAGCTTGTACAACACTTTATAGACTCTCTCCACCATACTGACATGATCCAGAAACAAGTCAGGCCAATATGGGTCGCAGGTTCAAGAACGGCGAAGCGCCATGATCTCAAACGCAAGGAAAATGTCTCCAAGGTTTTCAATGCCATTCCCTGCATATCAAGTTTTATATCAGACTGACCTTCTCTGAAAAGACATGATTTAGCAAAAGCTAACGAGTGTCTCACTCCCAGTGGTTTTCCAGCACGCTGGACACCAACTGGAAATTTTAGAATACACACACACACACACATACACACACGCACATACATACATACATACATACATACATACATACACACACGCACATACAAACATACACACACAGACATAATACACACATACATACATTCATACATACATACATGCATGCATACATGCACACACACGTACACATACACACATACATACATATATACACATACATACATAATACACACATCATACATACATACATACATACATACGTACATACATACATTCACACATACATACACATACATACATACATACATACATACACACATACATACATACACACATACATACATACACGTATATATATAAGCCGGACGCTAACAAAGTGACAAGACTTTTCCAGTTAAGAAAGTTCGCGGTGTTTCTTAAATATGTAGTTGAGTTGGTGTGTTGGTTGAACTGTCGATGCAATCACCCAAGTGTGTGCACCTATTCGCATATGAATCTCAGATGAAGAATTTTTGCAATGTGCCACACATATATTGGATTTGAAGAATGCACGTCAGTTTCTTTTGTTCTTTTTCCGTGAAACCGAGAATTTCTAGGTTCTTGTGCAAATTTCTTGGTATATAGCCTAATGCATCTGCGATTATAGGTACAAATAAGAATTCATTGTGTACGTACAAAAACTGTAAGTTCCGCATTAATGCGCCATAAATGTTCTCTTTTTTCCTGGGCTTTTCATTGTGTATGTATGTATGTATGTATGTATGTATGTATGTATGTATGTATGTATTTATGACGAAATTCAGAGCCGAGATACATAGTTTACAGTGTCTCATTGAGATTGTTTTTATCATCACTGAAATGACCGCAGAACAGGAAAGGTGGACTAAAAATTACCACCTACAAAACATCAAAACATTGTTGTTTGCAGACCTTGTCCAGATAATTGCTCACTTCACAGTTATTGTAATCATTATCATTAAACGCCACATTCATTGTCTCTTCTCTCTGTCACGTCTACCTTACTGCAATGGCGCCTGTCTTTCTCTGAACTTGCTCGCTGCATATCAACTTCACCGAAGCTCACGCGTCCTACACGTCTCTTCTTCCCCATCATCATACACAGTGTTTTACTTATCAGACATGGAAATAAGGAAATCTCGATGTGGTGGCTTGACACGCGAGATAATAGCAGTTCCAAATCTTCCTCAAATCACACGCTACCGTCTTTTTGTGTGTACGCGCGCCTAAATCTATCTATCTATCTATCTATCTATCTATCTATCTATCTATCTATCTATCTATCTATCTATCTATCCAGCTAGCTAGCTAGCTAGCTAGCTGATTGTATTTATGTGTGTGTGTGTGTGTGTTTGTGAGTGTATATAGGATGTTCGGCCTAAATTTGACGATTATGTCTCCTTTAAGTCTGCTTTTCTCATGAAGAGTTTCATGTATTTGTGAACCGTCAGCCATCTTGGAGAATATTAAGAAAAAGTTAGCTAAAAAGTTGAGAAAAAGGTAGCTAACGTGGAGGACTGGAAGCCATTTGAATATTGGAAAAGTATTACTTGAATCATGATGATTCATGCCGAGTATCGAAATGCCGGCATCAGACTGCTCTGTGAACATTGAAAAGGCTGTAAGACGTGACGTGGACAGCTGCAACAGAGGCTACGAAGCCGTGGTCAGTAGGAAGAGAGACGCCGGAATCCTTCCAACATACTTGAACAGGGCCTTTGGCTCAATTCAGATGACTGTGTAGAACTGCTAGAGGCAGTGATCAAACCCTAGCTGGAGATGGTTGCTGCTGGAAGGCCATCTGCGTGGCAGCAGGATGCAACTCCTGGCCATGCATCCAGAAGGAATCAGAAGTGGTGGCCGAAGAATTACTGCGAGCTCAGAAGCCCTACTTTTAACTTTGGATGAGTTACTGTTGCTGCTTCGTGTAAATATCTAGGCGAGCGGGGGTCACAATCACCACTGTGATAACAAAGTCGAACAATGGTTTTAAACTTTGGGACCATTTATTTTCTACTCATACGTTACAATGTGCACCTCTATCGCGTGTACATACAGGTGTACGGCAAGTGTACGGCAAGTGTACGGTAGACTGCAAAATAAAAGAAAATACAAAAATAAGATAAACTTAAATACAAAATTATTTGAACAGGGTTTACTGATATTTGACTTCCTGATATAGAACTTTCTTGTAACAAAGTTTGACTACAAAATAAATACATACAACATGCTTATCATGACTGATACACATGGGCGAAAAATACGAGATGAGGAAAACTGTTGAATATACTGAAACTCTTTCACCCATGGATATACAATTATCTACACATCGTTATAAGTATATATCTCAGGTTAACATAAGGAAACAGCTAAATATATTTTAATTATCTTACAAAAACTTTGTCGGCTCATCATTATAGAAGCAGCAAAAAATCGGTCACACTGGCACAAAGTCACGTTCACAGTATCATAAAATAACCAAAAATATATAAAAAAGAAACATTCAGGGATGACAGCGGGTTTTCCGAGATATAGATGGATACAAAAGATCCCACCAGCCTGTCGGGAAACAAAAACAACCTCGATCACAGACACAAACCGAAAGTCACCCATTTCCGACAAGTTACGAAACTAAGACTAAACAATAAATGTTTCTACTCTAGGCACAAGGCCCGAAATTTTGGGGGAGGAGGCCAATTGATTACATCGACCCAAGTGCATAACTGGTACTTAATATATCGACCCCGAAAGGATGAAAGGCAAAGTCGACCTCGACGGAATTTGAACTCAGAACGTAAAGACAGACGAAATACCGCTAAGCATTTCGCCCGGTGTGCTAACGTTTCTGCCAGCTCACCGCCTTCAAGACTAAATAATAATGCAACAGTAATCTTAAGACGCTCAGAGAAAGAAAGGAAGAGTGGTTGTTTTACATTTCGAGCAAAACCCTTCTTCGGAAACAGGAGACAGAGGAAAGTCGAAAAGAAAAGGAAAAAAAGAGGAAAAAAATCACCAACGGTTCACGTATAGCTGGTGGTGCCCCAGCATGACCGCAGCTTTAAAGCTGAAACAATTTAAAGAATATATATATATATATATATATATATATATATATATATATATGTACACACACACACATATATATATACACACAAATATACGCGATAATACGAGTAAAGATACAAGTTTATGTTTTCATTATAATAGTTGTAAAAATATTAGAGTATGTTCTCACATGGTGAGTTTTTAGGCAAAAATGTGGCGAAAATTCCCATTTTATTGAATGTTTACGTCCAGGAAAAGCTTCCGTATAATAAAAAGTTTTACTGAAGAAATTTTAGTGCATATTATGATCTAATGAAGCCTTCGGTACAATTTCCTTTCACCAAATTTCGCCCATAGGGCATTAAACAACTCGAGACGATGCTTGAAAAAAAAAGTGTCGAAATAATATGCTTGATAAATGAAGAGCTTGACGTCATAGACATGCTTATTAGGAAATTGACTCCAAAAGAGGTAATTTTAGCCCACTTGAAATGGGAACCTCTACCGAGAAAGATTTTTTTTTTTTTTTCTGAGAGGACAAAAGTGGATGTTAGCAGAAATATGCCTTTCCCAAGTGAAAGATACAGCAGTGAAATCGTATATGTGGAATTCAGAGTGGAAATCCAGTTGCGATCTTAATCAGACAAGGTTTTTTTTTTTTGTCTACTCAGTTCACTTTCAAATCCTTCGTTGACCTCAATAATGTTAAAGTTGGTAAATTCCACCATGTTAGAGTATTCAATAACACACTCTTTACTCTTTTACTTGTTTCAGTCTTTTGACTGTGGCCATGCTGGAGCACCGCCTTTAGTCGAGCAAATCGACCCCAGGACTTATTCTTTAGAAGCCTAGTACTTATTCTATCGGTCTCTTTTGCCGAACCGCTAAGTTACGGGGACATAAACACACCAGCATCGGTTGTCAAGCGATGTTGGGGGGACAAACACAGACACACACACATACACATATATACATATATACGACGGGCTTCTTTCGGTTTCCGTCTACCAAATCCATTCACAAGGCTTTGCCCAAGATGCCACGCAGTGAGACTGAACCCGGGACCACGTGGTTGGAGTGGCCAGGGATTATGTTACACTCAAAATTATTATTATTTTTTTTTTGAAACCTCATTTTAGTATTCCTAGCCATTTTTAGAATGAAAATATTGTATAGGTCAGAATCAAAATTTCAAGTGTTTAAATGAGTAAGAAAGAAAGAGAGAGAGAGAGAGAGAGAGAGAGAGAGAGAGGGAGAGAGAGGGGGGGGAAGAGATAGAGAGAGGAGGGAGGGAGAGGGAGTCGCAAAAGTTAAAATTAATTAATCTTTTTTACTATAGGCTCCAAGGTCTGAAATATTAGGGAAAGAGTCTAGTCGATTAGATCGACCCTCGTGCTCAACAGGTACTTATTTTGTCAATCTCAAAAGAATAAAAGGCAATGTCGGCCCCAGCAGGATTTGAACTCAGAACGTAAAGCGCCAGAAGAAATGTGGGGAAGCATTTTGTTCTGCGTGGTCACGATTCTGCCACCTCACCACGCTAAATAATAAGATATAATGATAATAATAATAATAATAATAATAATAATAATAATAATAATAATAATAATAATAATAATAATAATAATAATAATAATAATAATAATAATAATAATAATAATAATAAAGATGGTATAAGCACACGCCAGAAAAGGTCACAGAAAACGAGAAAGCAACCATACTCTGGGATATGCCAATACACACAGAGAGAGAAATTAAGGCAAATAGACCAGATGTAGTTGTCAAAGATCATGAAGGAAAAAAATGCTTTCTAGTAGATGTATCAATACCAGCAGATGACAACGATTCCCTAAAAGAAATGGAAAAACTTTCAAAATACAGAGACCTGGAAATAGAGGTAACTCGAATGTGGAATCTAAAAACAGAAACAATTCCTATCATAGTAGGTGCCTTAGGTATAATAAAAAAATATTCAGACAAATACATAACAAAAACACCATATAACATATATAACATACAGAAAATTGCACTACTGGGCACTGCACACATCCTACGCAAAACACTTTCAATACAGTAACCATAAGAGCATCACAGCAAGCCACAGCACATACCCAAGGCACACAGAGCTGCGCTCGGTAGTGAAGTGAAAGCACGTTATAAAAATAAAACTACTGAACAATAATAATAATAATAATAATAATAATAATAATAATAATAATAATAATAATAATAATAATAATAATAATTCGTTAATAAACGATCAGACAATCTTGTTTATTAATTAAATATAGCCTAATATGAAATACGTATCTGAGATTTTATCGACAAACACATTTAGTTCATTATATTGAAAATACACACATTTGGCGCCATTAAACACAGAAAACGAGAAACTGATAGGCATGACATTCCGTTCTGCGTTCGCGTGTTTGCGTGTCTGTGAACGCGTCTGTGTGTGTGTACGTATTTACTTATGCATGTCTCTTTGTGTGTGTGGACCGGTATTCGTAACTCACATACAAATATTTTTAAGCATGATGCAAAAACTTCGGCGTCATATTTTATCTAATCGGGATGGTATTATTTGCGCACGCGTTGGGTGTTTCTAGTTACTTCTACAAATGTGTTGTTTCTCACGAGCTCAGACTTAAGCGAATCAACGACACTGCTGCTATGGTTAAGCGGTTTGCTTCGAACCAAAGCGGGATCAGATTCAGTTCATCTCACTGCATGCAATCTTGGGAATATTTTTTTTTAATCATATATATAGCGTAGGCGTAGCTCTGTGGTACGAAGCTAGGTGCAGGCATGACTTTGGGGTAAGAAGTTTGCTTCCCAACCACATGGTTCCAAGTTCGGTCTCAATGCGTGGCATCTTTGTCCTGTGCCTTCTACTGTAGCCTCAGGCCGATCAAAGCCTTGTGAGTGGATTTGGTGAACGGAAACTGAAAGAAGCCCATTATTTATATATATATATATATATATATATATATATATATATATATATATATATATATATATATATATGTTTGTGTGTCTGTGTTTGTCTCCCCCACCATCGCTTGACAACCGAAGCTAGTGTGCTTACGTCCCCGTAAGTTAGCGATTCGGCAAAATAGACCGTTAGAATAGCTACTAGGCTTACAAAAGAATAAGTCCTGGGATCGATTTGTTCGACCAAAGGCGGTGCTCCAGCATGACCGCAGTCAAATGACTGAAACTAGTAAAAGAATAAAAGAATATATATAAACATAGGCAGGCTGTGTGGTAAGAAATTTGCTTCCCAGCCACATGCTTCTTGGTTGAGTTCCACTAAGGAGCTTCTTGTTCAAGTGTCTTCTACTATAGCCTCGGGTAGACCAAAGGCTTGTAAGTGGATTTAGTAGACGGAAAATGAAAGAAGCACCTCGTACACACGTACACACACACACACAAGCATATATTCTTTTATTTTTTTACTTGTTTCAATCATTTGACTGCGGCCATACTGGAGCACCGCCTTTAGTCGAGCAAATCGACCTCAGGACTTATTCTTTTGTAAGCCTACTACTTATTCTATCGGTCTCTTTTGCCGAACTAAGTTACGGGGATGTAAACACACCAGCATCGGTTGTCAAGCGATGTTGGAGGGACAAAAACAGACATACAAACATATGCACACACATACTTATATACATATATACGACGGGCTTCTTTCGGTTTCCGTCTACCAAATCCACTCACAAGGCTTTGGTCGGCCCGAGGCCTATAGTAGAAGGCACTTGCCCAAGGTGCCATGCAGTGGGACTGAACCCAGAACCATGTGGTTGGTAACCATGTGGTTGGTAACCATGTGGTTGGTAACCATGTGACTTAAAGCCAGCATGGCCACAGTCTGATGACTGAAACAACAACTAAAAAATGATATACATGTGTGCGCGTGCGCGTGTGTATCAGCCGAAATTGCAAAGATAATCTGGAACTCGACTGAGGAAAGAAACTCCGAATGACCCGTCCTTGGTTTCTTTGTATCATCTATCTGGATGTTTTGCTGTCCCTTTTTTGTATCACCTAACTGTCTGAATGTTTTGCGCTCTTGTCCCATTTTGTATATATATATATATATATATATATATATATATATATATATATATATATATATATATATATATATATATATATATATATATATATATATATGTATGTATATAGGGAGAATTCACAAAAAGACAAAAGACGACGACAGGTGGTGTAGAAAACAGACAGATGTTTTAGTATAACGCACGGGAATTGAAAAAGTCTTTAACGTTTCGAGCCTACGCTCTTTCACAGAAAGGAGCACAGAAAGAAACAAGCAGAGACAAAAAATGTGTGTAGTGGTCAACGATCCACTAAAAAAAAATCGAGTTTATGTGGTGACGAACGATCGGATTAAACGAGCTAGACCCTTTTGATTTAATACTTCAACACATTGTTGACTTTTGGCCTTCTCAATAGGCATTGTATGATTTGTTAGTAAGATGTTTAATTTTTTTTCAGTTTCTTTTTGTTTGTTTTGTTTTGTCTTAGTGAGGATTAAACAACTTTTTAATTGATGGAGATAATCAAAAGTAGCGATATTTCTCGTAAAACAGGGGTAGACAACCCAATTTTTTTAATGGGGCGGTGAAATAACCAAAACGTATCGGTGCTTATAGTGGTAGTGTTAGGTATTGCCAGTGCTGGTGGTAGCACTGCTTATGATGGTGGTAGCGATGGTGGTGGAAGTAGTAGTGGTAGTGGTGGTTGTGGTGGTGGTGGTGCTGGTGGTGGTGGTGGTGGTGGTAGCAATGTTGTTTTGCGTGGTAAATGCTACCGAAGTAAATAGTTTTGCAGCAAATGTTGTTTTAACGCTGTACCGAAAAGAAAACAGGATCATATCATGCAAAGGATACTGTGGGCTGGGTTGGGACGGGATGGGGCTGGTGGTGGCGGCGGTGTGCTAGGTGTGGTGGTGATCGTGGTGGTGGTGGTGGTGGTGGTGGTGGTAGTGGCGGCGGCGGCGGCTGTGGTGATGGTGGTGATGGGGATAGTGGTGATAGTGGTGGTGGTGGTGGTGGTGGTGGTTGCGCAGATGTGTGTGTCGGGGTGGTGGTGGTGTGGCGGGGGGGGGGGAATTGGGGATGGGTGTGGAGGTGGTGCTGGTGTGCTTGGAGTGGTTGTAGTGATAATAGGGTCAGCAGTTGGTACTGGTGTACTGGTTGATTTTGGTGTTTGCATGGTGGTGATGTTTGTGATAGTGGTGATGGAGGTAGTGGTGGTGGTGGTAGTGGAGATGGCCGTGGTAGTGGTGGTGGTGGTGGTGGTGGTGGTTTTGATAATGTTAGGTGTATTTATTGTGGTAGCAGAGGGTAGTGTTGTTGTGCAGTAAGCCAATGAGGTGGTAGTGTTGGTAGCAGTTGTCGCAATGGTTGTGGTGTTGGCGGAAGTGTTGATAGTGATATTGCAGTATAAGTTGTAGTGGTGGTGGTAGTGGTGGTGGTAGTGGTGGTGGTAGTGGTGGTGATCGTAGTAGTGTTGTTCATGCTGATAGTTTCGACGGTTGTGAATGAGGTTATCAAGTGGTGATGGCTATACTAACCGAGGTTGTTAAGGTGTTTGTAGTGGTGGTGGTTGTAGTAGTAGTAGTAGTAGTAGTAGTAGTAGTAGTAGTAGTAGTAGTAGTAGTAGTAGTGATTCCAGCAAATGAAGTACTGGTAGCTGTGGTAGGAGTGGTGGTTGAATGGCAATGGTATGATTATGGTGGTGTTTGTTATGGTAGTAGTAGCTGTCGTTGTGGTGTTGGTTCTTGTTGTGCTGGTGGTTGTGGTAGTTGTGGTAGTGGTGGTGGTAGTGGTGGTGGTTCTGGTGGTGGTGGTGGTGGTGATAGTAGTAGTAATAACTGTAGTAATTGTAGTTGTAGGTGTTGTAGTAGCAGAAGTAGTGACGATGGTGAAGGTGGTGGTGGTGGCGGTGGTAAAGGGCTAGTGGTGGTATTGGTAGTGGCAACAGTGGTGCTGGTGATGATGATGGTTGTGGTGGCCACGGTAGTCGTAATGAGAGCCAGTCATAATATTGGTAGTAATGGTGGTGATAATGCTGATGACGATGATGGTGGTGGTGGTGTTGGTGGTGGTGTTGGTGGTGGTGTTGGTGGTGGTGGTAATCGTCGTCACTGTAGGAGTGTCAGCAACAGCACTAAGATTATACTAATTCCAAAAGGTTATTTGATACGGCATTTTGCGAACGAAACGAAGGAAGTCGTTCGATTCTTGGTTCTTATTTGCTTTTATATTTATTTATTTTTGTTTCCATTTTGTGATAACCGTGCGTAATTGGCGCCCTTCCCAATAATGGCACTCGGAATGAATACCGAATTCTACATTAACATAGCTTTGTATTAGTACCGTACTTAATAGAGCTGGGTTTCTTAGATAAGTATTACGTATTTTGAAATTGTGTTAGAGAAACATTGGAGCGGTGAGATTTCACCAGGCTAATGGAAAATAATAGCGTTGCCCATTTTTTATTTCTTTAACAGAAACACGTGCAGCAATTACATAAGCCTATGTCGTCATCATTATTGTCATCGTCGTCGTTGTCATCATCACCATCATCATAATTTCCCTTTTACCTCACTTGCAGCAGAATGCGCAACAACATGAGAGTTACCGCCATAGTATTCGAACCTTGGCAAGAGCATTCAGGAGAGACTATACCAAAAACCGTCCATGCTGTGATATTATTTTCCCGTTTCTTGGTTTGCCGACCACCGTTTCTCTTTCTATTAATCATACCTTTCAAACAGATCTTGCTGACGCCTCAAACCATTCACTTAATGTGGCCAAGCAATATGAGTACTTTATTTTTGATGACAGAGGTCATTGGTGGTATTTTGGTAATTAGTCTTAGCTCTTCAATTCTGACATAGTCCGAAAGTTCGGTGTTAGTAATAAACCCCATTACATAATTCTGAAAGACGTCCAGTTTCTGTAGTGCAGTGGAAGTTCAGTTGACACATTCTAACTAATATAAAACTATTGAGAGAACACGTGCTGTATATGCTTGATTTTAGGTGGTATGCGAATCGTTTTGGAGTAAGTACAATTGTCTTCTTATCAGAGTTTGCCCAACTAAGTTTGACTGTATGGTTGTTAAATATACTGCTGAGGCCGGACTTATTTTATCAACGTATCAAAAACAGAATGCATCACAACAGAGAAATCTGATCTGGACCTCAACCTTACAATGTATAACAAACCAGTAAGGCAAGTCTCTGAATTCATCTACCGCCCACAGATTCTCTTCGAAAAACGATAGAATGATAGCAGTGAACCACAGCTTATATATAAATATAAAACTTTGAAAGCTAGAAGAAAGGAAAAGTGTAGCGGAGAGGAAGTGGGTAACGCAAAAATATGGGAGTAACGAATAAGGGAGTAAAGACGAAATATGCATTGGCCTTTATCAGGGTATGCGCATGTATGTTCAGGCGTAGGAGTGGCTGTGTGGTAAGTAGCTTGCTTACGAACCACATGGTTCCGGGTTCAGTCTCCCTGCGTGGCACCTTGGGCAAGTGTCTTCTACTATAGACTCGGGCCGACCAAAGCCTTGTGAGTGGATTTGGTAGACGGAAACTGAAAGAAGCCCGTCGTATATATGTATATATGTATATGTGTGTTTGTATGTGTGTATGTTTGTGTGTCTGTGTTTGTCCCTCCAACATCGCTTGACCACCGATGTTGGTGTGTTTACGTCTCCGTAACTTAGCAGTTCGGCAAAAGAGACTGATAGAATAAGTACTAGGCTTCCAAAGAATAAGTCCTGGGGTCGATTTGCTCGACTAAAGGCGTTGCACCAGCATGGCCACAGTCAAATGACTGAAACAAGTAAAATAGTAAAAAGAGTAAAAGAGTATGTATGTGTATATATAAACATGCTTAAAAGAAAGCATCCTAAATGTATACAGTATTGCACAACTTACAATTTCTCACTGCATACCATCACTGAAGCGTACACATACAAACTTATACTTACATATATCCGTGTGTGTCTGTATGTGTGTATGTATATATACATATGTATCACATACGTCATGCATATTACTATCGTTAAACGCCCCTAGCCGTGGTATTCTAAGAGAGATCCTTTTCAAGATGCATAGTGTTACTTTGGGTGCACGGAGCAAGAGGAAAGTGGAGGCACAGCAAGAGAGCACAAGAGACAGATGGAGAAAGATATAGGACTAGAGAAAGCCAATTGGATGTGTCGCAAACCGCACCCTTCTTCTAACAACAGTTGAACATTCAAAGGGAGTGGTAGGTGGAGAGTAGTTTATCTATCTATCTATCTATCTATCTATCTATCTAAGATAGAAAGACAGACAGACAGACAGACAGACAGACAGACAGACAGACAGACAGACAGACAGATAGATAGATAGATAGATAGAGAGAGAGAGAGATAGAGAGATAGAGAGAGACAGACAGAGAGAAGCAGATAAATAGACAGATAATAAATAGAAATATTTATATATATATATGTGTGTATATATATACATATATATGTGCATTCATATATGCATAAATATGTGCATATATATATATATATATATATATATATATATATATATACTTATATACATACATTCATATGTACATATCTATCTATCTATCTATCTATCTATCTATCTATCTATCTATCTATCTATCTATATATATATATATATATATATATACATGAAAGGCAATTTCTGACTGTGGCTCTGTGTTTGTGAATTTGTTATTTTAACTCCTCCGAGACTATCCAACCGATCTTGATGAAACTCGACAGGTGTGTAAAGCTTATACACATGCGGTCACTTATGCATTTGGAACTTCCAAAAAATCGATAATTTTTAATCGGGACATTTCAACAGGGCATTTATTTTCTGCTATGACTTTTAAAGTTTTCAACCGATTTTCTTGAAATTTTATACGCAGATGGAATATGCACTAAGGATGGGTTGAGACAAATAAATTTTTACCTAGGTTACTCAAGCAAAGAGTAAGATGGTGTTAGATTAACTGATTAACGAAATTTGTTGTGGGGTAAAAATGTTCATCAATTATTTCAGCATTCTCGGGTTGCTGTAACATGTATTTTGTTAACGTCTGCACTTAAAGTTATTGATTCTAAACGTTGCAACGTTGTGTGCTAACACATGTATCATATATTTTTTTAACACCTGCACTTAAAATTGTCGTTTCTAATTGATCTTTGATTCTCACGATCAGTGGAACTATACCCATGAAAAACAGCCGTCAAAATTAATACATAATATAAAAATGTATACAGTTATTCATTTTAATGGTATACTGTATTTTTCCTGTTTGATTACTTAATGTTTTCATTGTTTTCAATATAATATATATAAATTTCTTTGTACGTTCTTCGCTCATGATATTCTCGCTTATAAAATTTAACCAAATTGGTTTAATTAAATTAAATTTAATTGATTTTATATTATAAGCGATGAATTGAAACAATTTTAGGTATTGTCAATGTATCAATAAATTTTTATCAATGTTATCTCCGTCTTCTCTCTTGGTTTTTATAAAAATAATATATATGTGTGTGCCTATATTATAAGATATTCAACGAGTCTAATCCTGGATATTTCTGTCAATCTGAGGTTTATATATCCTCACTTGTACTTATATATATATATATTGATAAGGTAGCTTTTGTGAAGTATTCTGAGATATGATTTAAAGAATGTAGTTGTATAAAGCTGGAACAATGCGAGAAGGTAAACTACAAATTGAAAAGAAAACAGAACAAGTCGCAGTTTTACCTTGTATGTTTATATTACGGGATGAAGAACCCTTCTTCGGAAAAGTGATGGTTGGAAAAAGACTTGTTGTTCCACATACTCTTCTGAGCAACAAACGGTTTTCCAACCACCGCTTTTCCGAATGTCCTGAAGAAGAAGACTTTACCGTGAAATATAGAAATACACGGTAACACCTTTGTTCTGTTTTCTTTACAAGTTGTAGTTTACTTTGTACCTTCTCGCATTCTTCCGACTTTACGCAACTACATTCTTTAAAAACACACACACACACACACACACACACATA
>NC_142940.1:10182904-10185404 GCF_046866305.1 Octopus bimaculoides | reverse complement strand
ATGGGTGTGTACGAGGAAGGTACCGGAACTTTAAGGTTACCAAAAAAAGTTGCAAGAAATATAAATACGGATATTTACACACACACACACACACACACACACACACACACACACACACACACACACACACACACACACACACAACGATATTGACATAGCACATTTATCTCCACCGGATCTGGATCCGTACATGTGCAAAACAGCATCCGTTTGTATTAGTATGTAAGTGCACCCCCTCTCTCTCTCTCTCTCTCTTTCTCTCTTTATATATATAGATAGAGAGATAGATAGATAGAGAGGGAGAGAGAGAGAGAGATGGATACAACTCGAAGCATAAGTGTATGCAATTTTTGATATTTCATTAGCAGAAGTTACAAAGTGATTCACTAGGCTGGGAGTCTAGTTCATGGCACTTATCAAAATAATACACACATGTTTACACACACACACACACACACACACACACACACACATGCACACACACACACACACACACACACACACACACACATATCATCATTTCATGTGCTTGTAGTAATTAGTGTTCATTTTGCTCAGCTTTTGATTTAAACATTAACCGAAACTCGTGATGTTTTTACCATTTCAAAAAAGCCATAAAGTGCAGCTGCTGACATTTTTAATGTTAAAAAAAACAGCAGTTCATGTAAAACTGACTTGTCGTGAAAATGGTGCACTCCTTCTCACGTGACAAGCCGCTATGGAGTCAGACAGACAGTTGTTGTAGAAGGTCAGTAGTGGTAGAGTCATTTTACGAGTTCTCAGTTGAAGTCAGTGTCAGTTAGGTGATGTATGCGAGTTCGAGTTACTGTCAAAGTAGACGTTCCAAATTCAGCGATAGAACGATAGACAAGTCAAAGATAATAAGATGCAGTATACCGCCAGAACATAATAGTGGCCACAAGAAGATTACAGTGCCGATGACAACATACAAGTGGACGAGGATTCATGTCATAACAGTGGCGACAAGGATACAAACAATTCACGCGGACAATGTCGAAGAGAAAATTGTTTCCCGATATATATCAAGTAGGCACCTGAAAAAATAAACAATTCACACGAACGACGTTGAAAAAATTTTTCACGTGAAGAAATTAAAAACTTGACACAGGAGCAATAAATATTTTTGCTGTGCATATTTTACGAAAAATCCGCAAAACTATGGAAAATTTGTTAGAGGGTTTAGTTGAGTTGCAAAAAGAACAACAACAACAACTCAAAGAATTACTGCCAAAAGCAGTCCTACCCCCTTATTAAAATTAATTTGGCTGAAATTTTAAAGTGTTTGCATTATTTTGTCCAACCCCTGTATATATGTACACGCACACGTAACACATTCACACACACACACACACACTCATTTACCTGTATTACTTTGTATATCCTGATGCAGTTATACCTAAGAGAAAACAAACGAAGTTTATAAATAAGTTTGTCCAATTGTATTTTTTCCGAAGGTTAAATTCGCAAAATAAATATCTGAGTCATTTTACCTCTCTCACTTGGACTAATTTTGCCGTTCGTTTGTCATTGAAATAAGTAACGTAAATTGTATAGAAATGACGGGAGCAGAGTTAAATTACCAATGAGACCAATATCGTCTAATTATCTATCTTACATTACGTTTGATTAATTCCACTCTTTCTCTCTCTCTCTCTCTCTCTCTCCCTCCCCTCTCTCTCTCTCTCTCTCTCTCTCTCTCTCTCTCTCCCTATATATATATATATATATATATATATATATATATTCTCTGTTCCTACATATCTTTTCGCTCTCGCTTTGCTTGTGTTGCTCTCTCTCTCTCTCTCTCATTTTCTCTCTCCTCTTCTTATTTTTTCACTCTCTCACCTTCCTATCTCCCCCTCTGGTTTACAGCCATCAGGGTGAGAATGATAGCTTAGATTTCGAAATATCTTCCCTACCACAACTTTTAAACACTTCTCGACTAGTCAGACACGTGTTCTTCGCAACTTCCCTCGTTATACATGACAGGGTACACCTGGAAACAACCCTCGATTTATCATTGTCAGCATTCGAACAGACAACAGAAGACTCCACAAATTTCTTCACAGTTCGATGATTTCTTCCCAGGATCTTTGATGTTTCCAATGTCGTTTTTGCTTTTCCAAGCTCCGACACAACGGTGGACTTTTTATTTGATGTTAAATCATGGTTTTGATCCATAACAACACTTTTATTGAGCACTTGCCTAATAATTTAGGACAGTAAAATTATTGTTGTTTCACGAAAATGGTCGCCTTTTTTTACGTCTGTGCGGATCCAATTAATTTTACTACAATATGCGCAGGCAGATGTCGCCATCATTCGGTGAAAAAAATATCTGGATTCGAACGAATAAATATTCTGTTATTTGGAAACAACAGAGCTGCCTAATGATTTGACACGCAATGTATGTGGTGTTTGACTACTCCTTACACAGAGTTTGACCACCTCCTGCACTTACACCTTAGCTCTATCATGG
>NC_142940.1:10165404-10177904 GCF_046866305.1 Octopus bimaculoides | reverse complement strand
GAAACATGTGCAGCTTGGAAAAGGCCATCTTGGAAAGGTATGCGACTCTCCATACACTTTCTGGAACCTCGAAGCAGGTCTCACCATGACAACTTTCTCTGTCATAGTCAATACGACGATCACACGCTACACACGTCCCTTCCAAGCACTGCTGTAAACAGTGGAAGTAAGCTGGAGCGTTAAAACCTAGTGCGCATGCACAACAGCGTTCAAGGTCAAACTGTGCCAAGCTTTACTCTGCGGTCTTTAGCTTCGTTACTATGGCACCAGTCTGGATACTTATTGATCAGTCCTCGTATATATACATATAAATATATATGTATACTTATATCAATCTGTCTATACATATGTACATATATTCATATATATGTATATGTATGTATATATATTTACATATATATATATATATGTCCATATCTATCTATCTATCTATCTATCTATCTCTCCCCCTCTCTCTGTCTCTGTCTGTCTGTCTGTATGTCTCTCTCTCTCTCTCTCTCTCTATCTATCTATATATATGCATATATATACATACATACATACATATATATATATATATATATATATATATATATATATATATATATATATATATATATATATATATATATATATATATTAAAATTCATACTAGCATATGCTATTCACACAAGTCTAACATATGATGATATGATATGATGTTACTACACAGCTTGGTGTATAAATATATCGTTGTTTGTTCCTACGAGCAAGTACATCCTATAATCTCTATAGTAAGATATGCGTCAGCAGATGGTGATACGACAAACATGGCTACACTACATTAGCTAAATGAAGTAAAAATTTATAAATACATCTCGAGATATGAACATCAAAAACCAACCGTTGACGCCATTAGTCTCATAGATTAATAACTATTTAGCTATTCTCATCTCTCTCCCCGTCTCTTTCACTTTTTCTCCTCTCCCAGCCCCTCCCTCCTCTCTCTCGCTCGCTCGGTCTGTCTCTGTCTCTCATTCTCTCTGTTCCTCGTCTTTCTTTGTTTCCCCACTTTCTCTACTTCACTTGCTTCTCTCTTTCTTTCTCTATTTTTTATCGCTTTCTATTTCTTCTCTCTACCCTGGCACTTTCTCTTCCCTTATCTTTCTCCCCTCCCTCTCTTTATTGTCTCTTTCTCCTCTCTCCCACTTTCTCCTCTATCTCTCTTTCTCCCCCCTCTTTCTCTCTCTCTCTCTCTCTCTCTCTCTCTTTCTCCTCTCTCTCTCTCCTCTCTCCCTTTCAAATTAGACCATCTCTCCCTTCATTTTTGTAACAGTTTGAATTTCAGCTTCTTTAAACTATACACGCACACACTCACACACAGGTACATAGACACCCGTATGATATTTCGATAGTTCCCGTATCGCTTTCGAAAAACAAGTGATCCAAAAATTATGGTGTGTAACAAAGACGTGCTTCTTCGATTAAACAAACGTAGCATACATCTAACGGGCTTCCAAACAATTTTCTATTTCTCCAATTATACTGGTAATGTTTAGATCAACCCGTAATCATGCTTCTCTTTAAAAAAAAATACATGTCCAAATTACCCAGCACTTCGAACGAACCCAGAACATCTTGATTGTGAAGTGAGTTTCTTAACAATTCGGCTATACGTGCCCCTATTCTATCTGATTATGGAAATCAACTGGTAGACGATTAGCTCATTCTAATGTTGTATTAGGGGATTTGATGAAATTATAGTTCGTTGAGAGATGAGTCTTTCTTCCTCAATAAATGCTGCGTTGGAAAAATAGTTATAGAACTGATTTGCTTAATGCAAGACATGAACACAGCCAATAGTTATAGAACTAATCAATTAACATTATTAATTTTCTGAAATGTATAATATAAAGCTTTGTTTACGTCATAAGGATTCAGAAACTTCGAGAGACGTAAAATAAATCATTTTTAACGGTAGAACTTGAAGTAGATAAAGCTTTAATTAATAGCGTTTAAATATTGGGTTAAAAGATCTTTTCGATGGAAGAAGTTGAAAGTTGTTCGATTTATTATATGAGTTTTTGTTTAACTTCAATCTTTAGTTATTTCGAAAACATTCAAACTGAAGTCATAAAATATATAGACCTCTTAAAGTTCCGGGTGTGCATATGTGTGTGTGTGTGTGTGTGTGTGTGTGTGTGTGTGTGGTGGGGATGTAATATATACGAGGGGTACTGAAAATTTCCTGGCTTTAAGAGTATCGCAAAATGCCTGGTTGGAGGCCCAACCTTCCGAGTTCTTTTACAGGGCTTAGAAAAATTGAAGGACTGCTGTAATAAGTGTGTGAATCTGAAAGGGGAATATGTTGAATAAAATTATAATTAACTGATCTTCGTGTATTTTCTGTGACCCAAAGCCAAGAACTTTTCATCACCCCCTTATATTTGTATATATATGTTTGTGTGTGTGTGCATATACATATTACATATATTCACTTGTTCGTGACGGAAAATACTCCTCCAGTACTGTTCTCACATCGTCTACAGAATTCATTTCTTTTCCGTCCAAATGATTTTGAAGCTTGCGGAATAAATGATAATTAGATGGTGGCAATGTCCGGCGAATATGGTGGGTGGGGCATCGTTTCCCATTCAAACTGCTCCAGCCTTTCGAATGTCATCTTCGCTATATGAGGCCGAACATTATCCTGATGGAAGAACACCTTTGTTATCGTTTGGTTTGGGTTTAAAAGTTCAAAGTGGACTAAACTTTTCATATCCCACCAAACAGATAACAACAGCTTACGTGGGCGAAGACCATTAGCCTTGGATGCCGGTGTTTCTCCTTTCCCTACAAACTGTCTTCGGCGCTTGACATTCTTATAGGGAACCCATTTCTCGTTACGTCACTATTCGATCCAAAAAAGGTTCATTAGTGAGGCGTGACAGCAAAGAAGAGCACACATTCACTCTCTGCGCGCGATTAGACTCGGAAAGTTTGTGAGGAACCCATTGACCCAATTTGCTGATTTTTCCGATGGTACGCAGGTGTCGATGAATGGTTGAATGACCAAATCCAAGCTTCTCTGCTAGTTCCTCAACAGTTACGATGGGATTTTGTTCCACCAGGGTTTGCAAGACGCTCTCGTCGACCTCTATAGATCTTCCAGGATGAGACTCGTCTTCTAGGCTGTAGATTCCGGCTCAGAACTTCTGAAACCACCGTTGACACTCGTTTACGCCTATTGTCCGATCCCCATATACTGCATTAATATTCCTCGCACTTTCCGTTGCGTTGTTGCCTTTATTGAACTCATAAAGCAAAATATGCCGAATATGTTCCTTGGTCACTTCCATAATAGATTTTGAAAAAATAACTGTTAAAATTCAACTGCACCCTTCAAAATTTGCACTAAGAATAAGTACAAGGTAAAAGTACTGTCTGCTTTGAAGCAGGTAATTTATCCCTTTTAGTTAATGCAGTTGAAAAAAACCTCATTATGTATAGGATGGTGGAGGCGCAATGGCCCAGTGGTTAGGGCAGCGGACTCGCGGTCATAGGATCGCGGTTTCGATTCCCAGACAGGGCGTTGTGAGTGTTTATTGAGCGAAAACACCTAAAGCTCCACGAGGCTCCGGCGGGGGATGGTGGCGAACCCTGCTGTACTCTTTCACCACAACTTTCTCTCACTCTCACTTCCTGTTTCTGTTGTGCTTGTAATTCAAAGGGTCAGCCTTGTCACACTGTGTCACGCTGAATATCCCCGAGAACTACGTTAAGGGTACACGTGTCTGTGGAGTGCTCAGCCACTTGCACGTTAATTTCACGAGCAGGCTGTTCCGTTGATCGGATCAACTGGAACCATAGACGTCGTAAGCGACGGAGTGCCAACAACAACAATTTATAGGATGACCTAATACATGTATAAATATATGTATACATATATATGTGTGCGAATGTGTGTATATGTATGTATGTATGTATGTATGTATGTATGTATGTATGTATGTACGCATGTGTGTATGTAGTATCTCATCGCTGCCAATCAATAGTTTTAGGCGTACGCGTGGCTGTGCGATGAGATATTTGCTAGTTTGCTTCCCAACCACATAGTTCTGGGTTCAGTTCCAGAGCGTGGAATCTTGAACAAGTGTCTTCTACTATAGCCCCTTCGGAAGAATTACATCTCTGCTGCTTGTATTCGCGAACCTACTCGTTCGGTCATTAGGAAGAATAACGATCCTGAAAGTGGAGAGACCTTACTAAATTTCCAACACAGATATAGGCATTCTTTGTTATAAGGACTCTTTGGGTAAAGGGGTTCTTTGGTATAGAGATTATTTTGGTATAGGGTTTCTTTGTTATCATCTCTTTGATTCTGTGCTGGATGTTCGAGTAAAAAAGAGAGGATGAGTTATCAACTGATCATCACCTAGTTGTCTGCGACCTGAGACCCGCTACAGCAGGGGAGAACTCACGAAACTTACAAGATAAAGTTGGAAGTCCTTGAGGGTGATAGGATCAGAAACAAACGGGGGGGGGGGGAAGTAGTGCATCCAAAATCGGAGCCCTTCCTGAAGAAACTGAGGATGTCGAAACGGAATGGAAATGGTTTTGTTCGGCAGTTTCTTCTGTGGCTGTACAATGCTTAGGATGAAAGCGGCTCGTTGCGGCACCAAGTGGTAAAAGAACATCATAGTTTAACCAAGAATTTTAAAATGTCATCCGCGCAAAGAGGAGGCTTATAAAGTTTAGCTTGGAAAGCAGTGTTTCGTTTTGCGCAGATGGTACACTACTGCATGTAGTATGTTTGTGGTAACAAAATAGCCCCACGTCATAAAATCTCAGCACATAATGTTTCTGGAGAGAATGGTAAGATGGCATTCAAGTGGAACATAAACCGTACGTTTAGCATTTAGTAGTAATTTTTTTTTCTTTTCTCGCAACACTCCTTTTATTTCTATTACTCATTCACACATCTTGCATTCTTTCATGCTACATCTCCTTCCCCCCTCTCTCCCCCCTCCCCTCTCTCCCCCTCCCACTCTCTCCCCTCCCCCCTCCCCCCTCTATCTATCTATCTATCTATCTATCTATCTATCTATCTATCTATCTATCTATCTATCTATCTATTTCACTCTTTAGCACTCATTCATTGTTTCCCTATTTTTCAGACGGTGAAATTAGCATATATATATATATATATATATATATATATATATATATATATATATATATATATATATATATATATATATTTATATATATATTTATATATATATATATATATATACATATTAACATATTTACTCTTTTACTCCTTTGCTCTTTTACTTGTTTCAGTCATTTGACAGCGGCCATGCTGGAGCACCACCTTTTTAGTCGAACAAATCGACCCCATGACTTATTTTTTGGAAGCCTAGTATTTATTCTATCGGTCTCTTTTACAGAACCTCTAAGTTACGGGGACGTAATCACACCAACATCGGTTGTCAAGCGATGGTGGGTGGGACAAACACAGACACACAAATATATACAGATGTGTGTGTGTGTGTGTGTGTGTGTGTGTGAGGGACCACAGCAGCAGCAACAGTAATTGTGCTATTAGTATTAACATTCGCTTTAGTCGCACTCCGGGATTCTTCGAAAGTGGGGATACTCGTATCCTGGTTTATGCTGGTTCTAGTGCAAGGGTTACGGGTGTGGCATATGCTATAAGGGTGGGTGTTAGTTTTGTCGTTGCATTGGCTCATGTTATGATTATATATAATTTTGCAACTCTGCCTATAGGCGTTATTTAGGCAGTAGTAATTAAGTTTAGGCTTATTAGAAGAGGTAAAAATAGATTCTATGTTGGGTGGAGAGAAGTAGAATAATTTCAAGATTGAATGGTATTTATGGTGACATGAGAAGTTAGAGTCTGCTATTGTAAAGAAGGTTTTGGCTAAGCCCTTAACGTTTAAAGTGAATGGAGGTGTAAACCAGAGGATCGATCTTCCCTGACTTTTATTAGGCAATATAGGGGAAGTATAGTCTATATTATTTGTTAGAGGAGAGCTGTGAGACTCAATGTTGTTTATCAGTTTGAGTTTCGATCGAGTGTTATGGGTGAGCTCAGAGCGGCCGAGAGTGTCCCACTCGAGATTCTTCTAGGCTTCGTCCTGAATCCGATTTGGTAGGGCAGATGAGCCTCATAGAGGGTCTTTAAGGTTGAAATATGGAGCTCTTGGATTGTAGGGCTCCTAGTTTACAGCAGTTGGTATTAATGGTATCCAGAGCGGACGTCGGGGCTATCCCATAGTTTTCAAATGAAAGGGACATTTTCCTTCTTTCTGTCTGTCTCTGTCTCTCTTTTTTACTCGTGTGAGTTCTAGGTAGTGGGCAGCAGGTAGTAGTAGTCCTAATATTTGATATGAATTCTTGGTTTTGATTGTTTAAGAAGCAGTAGTAGGGCATGACACCCCCTCCCCGGGACTGAGTTTAGAGATGTGGTTTTTCTCTGTCATGGTTAATGCGACGAACACACGCTACACACCTTCCTTCCAAGCAGTGCTGTAAACAGCGGAAGTCAAATAGAACGTTAACATTTAGTGCGCATGCACAACAGCGTTCAAGGTCAATCTGTGCCAAGGGGCTTTACTCTGCGTGGTCTAGCTTCGTTACTTTGGCAACAGTCTATATACTTATTGATCAGAATACGTATATATATATATATATATATATATATATATATATATATATATATATATACACACACAAAATGGGACAAGAACGCAAAACATCCAGACAGACGATACAAAGAAACCAAGGACGGTTCATTCGGATTTTTCTTTCCTCAGTCGAGTTCCAGATTAATTTTGGCTGGTTATACTCGAGATTGCTCCAATCTGGCCAGTCCCAAGGAAAAACTAAGCTATATATATATATATGTTGTGTGTGTGTGTGTGTGTGTTTGTATTTATGTGTGTTTATGTGTGTGTGTGTGTGTGTGTGTGTGTGTGTGTGTGTGTGTGTGTGTGTGTGTGTGTGTGTGTGTGTGTGTGTATGTGTGTGTGTGTAAAGAGGAAAACAATTAGTTTTAAACCTCTGAGTGAGAAGTAAGTAGTAACAGTACTACAGAGGAAAAATTATTTGCCAATGTAAAAAGTAGCAGTCCTGATTTGGACGATGTTTGAGGCTGAGTGGGGACAGTTGGAAAACATGTTTTCCTGGGGCTAAAAAAAGGTAGTAATATCGTCCTAATCAGGACTTCCACTTTACGTTGGTAAATAAATTTTACTCTTTCTCTCTCTCTCTCTCTCTCTCTCTCTCTCTCTCTCTCTCTCTCTCTCTATATATATATATATATATATATATATATATATATATATATATATATATATACATGGAAAGAAAGCAACATAGATAGATATTTATATAAAGCATATATATACAAGGTGGGGCAAAAAGTTTAATTACATTTTTTCATTCTTTTCTCTATTTCGCTTTTATTAAACCTATAAATGTGTCAGATCATTTTGCTCCACCCTGTATATTTATATACAGTATATATACATACATATATACATTCATTATATATATATATATATATATATATATATATATATATATATATATATATATATATATATATATATATATATATATGGGAGAATATACGAAAAAAAACAACAGACGAGGACAGGTGGTGTAAATAACAAAAGGATGTATTAGTATGACGCTCGGGAATACGGAAAGTCTTTGACGTTTCGAGCTACGCTCTTCAACAGAAAGAATACGGAGACAAGGAGAAAAACACGGAGAAAAAAAATTGAATAGTGTCCAGTCAACGGTCAATCATAATAATGGCTGATCATAACAATGGCTGACCGGAAGTTAGAAATTCTTTTTTCAGGAGAGCTAAGAAAAGGGGGAGATAAACGGTGATCGAAGAACGAGGGGCTGTGTGTGGGAGATAGAATGCTGGTGATCTTGACGTATGTAGTGTGAAAATGGGGAAGGGAGAAAGCAGTTGGTCAGTTGTAGTGTGTGCGTGGTGTGATGCGAGGGTATTGGTGTGGTGTGATGTGAGGGTGTTGGGAGGTGGGGAAGGCATGGGTGGAGTGTGGGTTAGGCTGAGGGTGGGGTAGAGGTAGGGGTCTGTGGGTAGGGTGGGGTATGTGGGTAGGGGTGGGTGGTGGGTGTAAGGAATTGGATGGGGTGGAGTGGGAAGGTAGAGTAGGAGTGTGTTGGGGTGTGGTGGGATGAGCTTATGAGGGGGTGTTGACGATGAAGGGGGAAGGGGAAGGTGGATGTAAGAGAGGGGGAGATGGGTATGGGAGGGGAGAGAAGGAGAGGAAGAGAGGAGAGAGGGTGGGTATAAGAGAGGGAAGGTGGATTGAGAGAGGGGGAAGGTGGGTATGGGGGGAGAAAGAGAAGAAGAGAAAGAGAGTGAGAGAGAAGAGAGTGAGAGAGAAGAGAGTGAGAGAGAAGAGAGTGAGAGAGAAGAGAGTGAGAGAGAAGAGAGTGAGAGAGAAGAGAGTGAGAGAGAAGAGAGTGAGAGAGAAGAGAGTGAGAGAGAGGGAAGAGGGGTATGGGGGAGAGAAAGAGAGAAAGAGAAAGAGAGTGAGAGAGAGGGAAAGAGAGAAGAGAGTGAGAGAGTAAGGGTGAGAGAGTAAGAGAGTAAGAATGTAGAGAGTAAGAGTGAGAGAGAGTGAGAGAGAGGAAAAGAGAGAAGAGAGTGAGAGAGGGGGGAGTACGAGAGAAGAGAGTGAGAGAGAGTAAGAGAGAGGAGAGAAAGAGTAGGGGTGAAGAGAAGTGGGAGTGACGAGAAGTAGGAAGAGAAGTTGGAGTGAAAAGAAGTAGGAGTGAAGAGAAGTAGGAAGAGAAGTGGGAAGAGAAGTAGGAGTGAAGAGAAGTAGGAATGAAGAGAAGTAGGAGTGAAGAGAGGTGAAGAGACGTACAAAGAAGTAGGAGTCGGAGCAGGAGGGGAGGTGGGGAGGGGGAGAGATGGGTGGTAGGAGGGAGGGTGGGGGAGAGAGACAGGAAGAGGGGGTTAGATGAAGAGCGGAGGGGAGTTGAGCCCATGTGGCGCAAAGGAGCGGAGAGAGAAGACCACTCCCTGTTCACGGCGCAAACGGGAGTCCGGATGGCCCCTGTGCATGGACAATCCAAACACAGACAGGTGTTGCTGCAAGGAGTGGCCGGCAGAGCGGAAGTGGCGCGACACCGGGGTGTCATTGCCAACGTTGATGTCCCGGAGGTGTTCCGCGAATCGGTCGGCCAGGCGGCGCCCCGTTTGTCCGATGTACAGAGAATGGCAGAGAGAGCAGGAGAGGCAATAGATGAGGTTGGTAGAAGTGCAGGTGAAGGAGTCGGTGATGTGATAGGGTCGGTGATGGGTGCTGGTGAGGAGGGTGGTGTTGAAGAGGTAAGGGCAAGTGCGGCAGCGTGGGCGGGAGCAGGGGAACGAGCCAGGTTGGGAGGTTGGGTTGGGGAAGAAGCTGTGGACCAAGAGTGGGTTGTGGGCTCGTTTGAAGGAGGGGAGGGGTCGATTAGGGAAGATGTGGGAGGTGGAGGGGTCGGACTGGAGGCGCCGAAAAGCTCGGAGAATGGAGCATTGGAGGGGTAGGGTGGTGGGATGGTAGGTGAGGGGAAAAGGGAGGCGGGAAACGGCAGGGCGAGTTCGGGGGGAGAGAGCAGATGCACGGTCCACAGAACGTGCTCTGGCAAGGGCGGTGTGGATGGTGGTGGGTGGATATCCTCGCAGGCTAAAGTGGTGAGCCATGAGTTGAGACTGAGTCTCAAAGTCATGGCTGTCGCTACAAAGTCTGCGTAGACGGAGGAATTGGGAATAGGGGATGGAAAGTTTTGTGTGTCTAGGGTGGGAGGAGGAGAAGTTGAGATAGGAGTGTGAGTCTGTGTGTTTGTAGTGGATGGAGGTGCTAAGGGCGGAGTGGAGGATGCTGACCGAAATGTCGAGAAAGGGACAGAGGTGTCAGAGACAGTACAGGAGAAGTGGAGGGCAGGATGGAAAGACTGAACGAAAGAGAGGAACGAGTCAAGATGTTCGCGGGAGAGTGAGGTGGCACCGATACAGTCGTCGATATACCGACCGTATAGTTCGGGAGTAGGACCAGTGAAACTGGAGAATATTTGGGCCTCAACATAACCAACGAAGAGGTTCGCGTAGTTGGGGCCCGTTCTCGTCCCCATGGACACTCCCGAGGTTTACTGGTAGATATCTCCCGCGAACGAGAAGCAGTTGAGAGATAGGACAAGTTCGACCAGACGAATGAGTGTGGAAGTGTCGGGTTGTGTATATATATATACATGCGCGCACACACACCATCACACACATATATATATACAGCATACATTCGTGTATAGCATACATTCAGGTACAGCATATATATATATATATATATATATATATACACACAAGATGTGTGTGTGTGTGTGTTTTTCTAATTCTAAATGAATACCACTTGCACCTTAATTAGTTAATTATATGCTGTTTCATTAAGATACCACCACCTTGCCATATTGCCATTACGGCTTCGTTTCAGACACTTTGGGTAAACTAATTAAATTCTGAGTATAATTACACAAGTAATTTCTAAATTAGAAACATTAATGAAATCATTAAATCTTTAAGCATTTCTTTTTCTCATAAGCTTTCCAATGAGCAATTTTTGATTAAGACTTTTGCTTTTAATACAAATTCATAATATACTTATATTTGGTGTATGTGATTCTTATAAAACCAGAGCTGCCTTTATTAATCTGAAAAATATGCAATATTGTACGATTCCAGTTTCCCAGAATGTGAAGAGCTGTAAAAAATATTCGTTCGTTTAATATTTTTCACGTCCTATTTAGGCGCAGGCGTGGTTGTGTGGTAAGAAGCTTGCTTCCCAACCACATGGTTCCGGATTCAGTCCCACTGCGTAGCAATTTAGGCAACTGTCTTCTACTATAGCCTCAGGCCAACCAAAGCCTTTTGAGTGAATTTGGTAGATGAAAACTGAAAGAAACCCATCATGTGTATGTATGTGTGTGTGTGTGTGTGTCCCATCAACCGCTTAATCAGTGTTGATGTTTTTGAGACCCCTTAACTTAGCGGTTCAGCAAGAGAGAGAGAGAGAGAGAGATCCAACAGAATAAGTATCAAGCTTTAAAAAACATGCGACAAGTTGTACTGGGTTACATGTTACCCGTAGCATTCAAGAGGAACTTGCATCAAAATGTTAGTTGACTAGCCCAACATTTTCTTCTGTCTTGACTAATATTGATTTCAAATTTTGGCACAATGCCAGCAATTTCAGGGCAGGGTTTAAGTCGATTAAATCCACTCCAGTTCTCAGCTTGTAATTTTCAACTTATGTAATCGGTGGATAAATTCTACACTCCTTTCTCTAGTTTCTTTGAAGTGAAAATGGGTAATGGAATAAATACTTCTGCTTAATGAGTCACTTATGTTCTGAAATACTCTGAAGTAAATTGATCCATATTTCAAAAACTGAAAATTCTTAAATATAAACTTTATTTGTAAAGTATTATTTTAAAATATATTTCATTGGTTACTATAATTCGACTCAGTTGTTATTTGACACTTTTATTGTACATACATATTTATTTCGTCTCTACACTCAATATGTCAACATACTGCAAACATTAACGCCAGTGTTTCAAGTCTTGTGACTTCTGGAGTCTATATGCTATATGTATGTAATTAAGTGCATGCGTACGTGTATGTGTGTATATATAATTGTGAGTGTGTGTATATGTAGGTGTGTATGTGTGTGCATGTGTAGTAAAAGGGAAGGAAAAGGAGAAAGGAAACGAAAAATGACGATCCCTTTAGATAAACATATTAACTTACCAGAATTGTTAGAGCGTTGGAAAAACACATTCAAGTATTTGTTCCGGTTCTTTACATTCTGAGCTCAAATCCGGTTAAGATCAACTTTACCTTTGCCTAGAGTCGATAAAATAAAGTATCAGTCAAATACTGGAATCGATGGTATCCAGTAAGTCTCTCTTCTCTCTTCAAAAATTATTGGCTTTGTGTCTAAATCAGAAACCATTGTTTAAAAACTGGGAGCTGGCAGAATCGTTCGCACGTTGTTCAAAATGCTTTGGAGTATTTCTTCCGATTCATTACGTTCTACGATCAATTTCCGCCGAGGTTGACTTGACCTTTTATCCTTCCGTCGTGGATAAAATAAAGTGCCGGTCAAATACCTAGTTAATAGTATTGACTAAACCTCCTTCTCTCAAAATTGCAGCCTTGTGCTTAAATAAGAAGCCGTTATCATCATTATGCGCCTATAGATGAGCTCGTGACCCTTTGGTCAGTATCCTGAATTTGTGGGATTTCTTGATTTGCCCGAGTCAGAGGCATCCCTATGTCAGAAGCACTTCATCATCCATGTGTTTAGTATTTTATAAATTATGTAATTATACATTTTGTTTCAGTTCTCCTTCCTCCCCCTTTCCTGCCCTCACCTCTTTATATAAACCCTCATACAAATCGTAAACTGCCCTAACAATGTCCA
>NC_142940.1:10125404-10160404 GCF_046866305.1 Octopus bimaculoides | reverse complement strand
CAGGGCCAGTCTTGTCACACTGTGCCACGCTGAATATCCCCGAGAACTACGTTAAGGGTACACGTGTCTGTGGAGTGCTCAGCCACTTGCACGTTAATTTCACGAGCAGGCTGTTCTGTTGATCGGATCAACTGGAACCATCGTCGTCGTAAGCGACGGAGTGCCAACAACAACAAATGATTATCCCAAATTCCCCGTCTTAGTAATGTGTCGTCTGCGTGTAAATTCACAAATTCACGATTGGGTGATATCTGAGAGAGACTTGACTCCAGTTTCTTTCGGGTCGAGCAACCAGCAGTTGGCACTTCCATCATTAATTCGATATTCTGTTACTGTACTAGTACTGTGCTACAATATCTATAAATGCCCCTAAATAAGGATTGTATATATTTATTTGTTACATTTACATGCCTAGGGTAGCGAGATGTGAACAAAAAGTTAAACGATGTTTAATAGGATCTTAAAATATTTTGCTTCGTCCAACATAATATGAACTTTCAAAAACTGTCGCGGGGTGACTTTACTTTTTCATTTATCCGAGAACGCTTACGTACTTATTTTATGTTTGCAAGTTGCATTGCAATATTTGCAATGTTGATATTTCAAATTGCGGTGAGGTCATATTTATGTTTTATTCTTCTGGGATAGGTTAAAATATAAACAAGCAATGTATTAAGTGTTCACTTCAATAATTATACCACTAGGTATAATTAGGCCATTTCGTCTCGTATTTTGCAATTAAAACCGCCCGAGTTTTAAGACACCGGGAAATGCAGCCACTGTGCTCAGCTCCCGTATAATTTTAACGGATCTTCCATTAGCTTGCTTAAATCCTCTTGAGAGATATATAACCAATGAGCTACCTTATAACGTGTTGACATACCAAATAACCGAAAACCATGAATTTTGCTGTACCTCCCAGACAACACAGAGTTACGAATGTCACCACAAGTAGTAGGTCACGGACTTAAGTGAAACTAGTATTTTAATTTCACTCATTCATATTCAAATCTATTCGGTTTCAACATTGCCATTCTTAGTCCGCAAGTTAGAAAATAAAAAAACGTACCTGGTGAGCCTAGATCCTGGTGTTAATTCAATCAACTATTCCCACTTCCTGACAAATTTGTGGTCATAAGTTAAAATAAAGAAGCAAAAGTAATCATCCATGACGCTGTGTCAATGGCCAAAATGCAGAAGTGCGACGAAGCTTTTCGACGCTTAAAAAAATCTTATTACATTTTTATAATTGAATATTATTAGGATTTGCATTTAAATATAGCTTTAAAATTCTGTGTACTTTTTTATTTGTTTCAGTCATTTGACTGCGGCCATGCTGGAGCACCGCCTTTAGTCGAACAAATTGATCCCGGAACTTATTCTATGTAAGCCTAGTACTTGTTATATCGGTTTCTTTTGCCGAACCGCTAGGTTACGGGGACGTAAACACCCCAGCATCGGTTGTCAAGCAATGGTGGGGAGACAAATACAAACTCACTCACACACACACACACACACACACACACACGCACACACACATATATATATATATATATAAATTAAAAGCGTAAAATTAAAACAGAACACAAAGGATTGCGCAGTACACGTGTTTCAAGCTTTATACACAAACAGTCGTTGCATCATTATATGGGTATATAATTGATAGACAGGATGGTATAAAGCTATCTTCAGCCGTGGGCTTCTATCAGTTTCCGCCTACCAAATCCACTCACAAGGCTTTGGTCGACCCGAGGCTATAGTAGAAAACACTTAACCAAGGTGCCACGCAGTGGAACTGAAGCCGGAACCATGTGGTTGTTAAGCAAGCCACTTACCACACAGCCACTCCTGCGCCTATGTGGAAAGATAACAAATTTATTGCACACTAATTTTAGCAAGATCTTATATGGATACGGTTGAGAACCAGTGATGACCAAATTAAGAGATTTGTTTCGCAATCTTGGGTTCTTGAGTTCGATCTCACTGCATACCATCTTTGTGTTTTTTAAGTGAATGTAAGTGGGCAAAAACTGTGTTGAAACCCTGCGGATGGATAAAAAAAACCTGCTATTCGAAAGAGCCGGTCGCGTTACATACTATATAACGCTGATCAGACAAGGATTACGTTAAGGATAAACGCGTTGGTGAATTGCTCCAGCCATTTGCGCATCGATTGACGTGCAAGTGACTGAGTATGCTACCAACAATTGATCGCACAAATAAATCCACTTGGTCCAAACTGCCTGATGATCGATCACGGATCGTGTTACTTCACCATGGTGGCGGGCCCTTTGAAATCATTTTTGTTTTCTTTAATTTTCTCCACGCAAAATGTAATAGACTTCCACTTTCCTATATGGAATATCTATCTTGTTTTGTTTTTGTTCCTTTATTTTATTTCACGGGGCGGGGGCGTGTCACAACTATTTTTTTTACTACGCCTTTCTAATAATCCTTCATGATAATATATACGCCTTACTGTATTGAAAAGAGAGTAATACATTCGGTAATGTAGCTCTAAAGAGGGAGAGAAAGAGACAAAGTGAGAGTAGTGTGGGATGGTCATGGCTTAAGCGACTTTGATCATGTGTCGATAGTTGAGTCGTTAATGAACTGTTAATGAGAAGAAACACTGAAATCTTCCATATTACCAGATATCGATCATTAGCTGAAAAATATACCAACTAGTATTCGAGCTAACAGAATCGTCAGCACGCCGGACAAAATGGTTAACGATATTTCATATATCTTTACGTTCTGAGTTCAAATTCCACCGAGGTCGACTTTGCCTTTCATTCTTCCAGGGTTGATAAATTACGCACCAATGAAACACTGGGGTCGATGTAATCGACTAGTCCCTGTCCCCAAAATTTCAAGCCTTGTACCTTTAGTAGAAAGGATTATTATTATTATTAGTAGTAGTAGTAGTATTTTGAGTTCAAATTCCAACGGGGTTGACTTTGGCTTTTATCATTTCAGGGTCTATAAAATAAGTAGCAGTCGAGCACTTGGATCGATATAATTGACTTGCTCGCCTCTTCTTAAAATTGTAGGCCTTGGGTCAAAGTTAGCAAAGATTGTTATGAGGATTATTTTCTTCGTTGTCTATTTTGTTGCTGCAGTTTAGCCCTAGGTCAAGTCTGACTGAGTAGACTTTAAACAAAGATATTTTAGTCATAACTACACAATCGTTATTATAGTTATAGTTGCCGTTCAACTGCAAGTCAGCCTTGATCGAGTAAGACCTATCTGAAAGACATTCCAACCATTGCCACTCTTGTGCAGGGAGCTCAAGGTCACGTTATCCAACAGTTAACTCTTTTTATTTATTTATTTATTTATTTTTTCATTGATGTTAGGGTGTAATTTGAAGGGGATTTCTGTGCCATTTTCTAACAGGTCATGCAACAATGTTTGGTTCCGCTATTGTTGCTGACCCTGGATGCTAGGGGTTTGGTAGAACCGGTAAATAGTCACTCCACAATGGTACACAACACTTAATCCAAGATGCTTTACATTCTTAGTTCAAACTCTTCCGAGTTCATATTTGTCATACTTCAGTGTTCGATAAAATAAGCCCAGTACTGAAACCGATTACGTCGAGTAATCCCTACTTTGCACCAACGTTTTGGCCCTTGCGCTGCTAACTTTGAAAACCCCTTCTTTTGCCGCCGCCGCTGCTGCTGCTGTTGCTTCTGCAACTGTTGCTGTTATTGTTTTTCTGCAATTCATGTTATTTTTGCACTCAACAGCTTTCACGTCCACTGCTATTGCTATCAGCTTTTGTTGTCCTATTTATAGTTTTTTCGTCGTTGCTATGTTTTTTTTTTGTTTAGCCTCAGATCAATCTATGAGTGTATATATATATATATATATATATATGGAAAAATGCGAGCATGAAAAGTAATATTCTTAAGATTATAAACCTGGAAAAGTACAGGGTAGATTATTACACCTGTAAAAGTATAGGACAAGCTATTACTTCTAGTAAAGTAAAGAATAAGAAACTTTTTACTGAAAATATTGCAGCAAAGAATGCCAGTTCTTCTAATGTATCACTCTTTACAGTTCTCAACTTTTAAACTTATTGTACAAAACAGTTCAGCTAATTTGTAAGTTTGTCTAATTAGTCACTTTTTTCTGTATTTAAGGTAGTAAATTAGCCAAATTCTACTTAAATAAATATAGTGTTATTTGTAAACTATAATAAAATAATTTTTAATATTCAAATTTTTATTTTAGCTGCAATATTTTAAGTAAAAAGTTTCTTTACTTTACTAGAAATAATAGCTTGTCCTACACTTTTCCAGGTGTAATAACTTGTCCTGTACGTTTCCAGGTTTATAATTTTAAGAATATTACTTTTCATGCACGCATTTTTCCATGTAAACCACGATTTTTCCAGACATTACTGTTATAAGATAATTAATAATGTATCAATTAATTTAAGATTTTAACTTATAAAATACTGAAAGATAATATTTCAATTTTTCCATGTAAGTGGTTAGATAGGTTTTCGAATAGAACAAGCCATGTGTGCAGAGCCTGAAGATTTCTTGGAGACACAAGGCACATTATGAAACTTGCCTAACCACGTGCCTTAATAGCACGAAACTATTAATAGTTTTTATTTTAATACAGTGTACATGTAATAATATACATTCATAAATACATACATATATATATAGAGAGAGAGAGTGTGTGTATGTGTGTGTGTGAGAAAGAGAGAGAGAGAGAGGGAGAGAGTGACAAGGAGAGAGAGAATGGAGCTGACAAAATCGTTAGCCCGTCGGACAAACTGCTTGGTGACATTTCTTCCGGCTCTTCACGTTCTGGGTTCAATTAACGTCGTGGTCACCTTCGTCTTTCTGTCTTTCGGGGTCGATAAAATAAAGTGCCAGTTAAGTCGTTGCAATCCATTTGGTTGCTGCAATCCACTTGCAATTTCCTGCAAATATTCTGACCTTATACCGGAACGAGAAAGAATTATAGATATATACATGTATATGCATGGGTATGTATACTTATATATATATATATATATATATATATATATATAGGTTATGAGAGGTAATGATGTCAGAAATACCCAAAGGTGTCAGGTAATGCTGAGTAAGTGCTATGGACGGACCATAGTTAAGATCCAGGTTCTGTGATTATGCGAATAAGGAGTCCAACGTAAGTCATATATCACTATGTGTATATAGAAAATTTTTTTTCCAGAATGAGATAAAAAAAAAAAAGCCAGGGCTGTGAAGATTTTAGAACATTTATAAATAGAGGGTCTTACAGCTGTTTCCAGGATATTTATTATATCCCTTCATCGGAGACGGTGTGAGAAAATGGTTAAGCAATAGTTAATTTAGATGAGATACGAAATAGAGAGTGAAGTGGAGGAATGAAAATAGATGTGAGATATGCATGGATACAAATGTAATATCCCTGCATATCTCATTCCTCCACTTCACTCTCTATTTCGTACCTTATCTAAATTAACTATTGCTTAACCATTTTCTCACACTGTCTCCGATGAAGCGATATAATAAATATCCTGGAAACATCTGTAAGACCTTCTATTTATAAATGTTCTAAAATCTTCACAGCCTTGGTTTTTTATCTCATTCTGAAAAGAAAATTATATATATGTATATATATATATATATTTGTAAACAAGCCCGAAGGCTGTAAGTTATGGTGAAGAGCGACACACATAGGTCTTTTTTAATAATAACTTTAATCATATATTATTTACATCAATATATGTTTCATTTCAAGCCACTATACCTAAACAATTGACTGGTGGACCGAACAACTGCGAATTGAACACGACATCAATGCGTACATGGTACCATTCAATTTACCCACATAGCCCACCTATCAATTTCAGCCATTTTTAATGTGTAAGTAATTTTAGTCTAGAACAACTGGAGCATATATTGTAAATGATATATAATTATATATATGTGTGTGTGTATACGACGGGCTTCTTTCAGTTTCCGTCAACCAAATCCACTCACAAGGCTTTGGTCAGCCCGAGGATATAGCAGAAAACACTTGCCAAAGGTGTCACGCAGTGGGACTGAACTCGGAACCATGTGGTTGGGATGCAAGCTTCTTACTACACAGCCACGCCTGCGCCTCTGTGTGTGTGTGTGTGTGTGTGTGTGTGTGTGTGTGTGTGTGTGTGTGTGTGTGTGTGTGTGTGTGTGAACGTGTGGCCTAGTGGTTAGGGTGTTGCACTCACGATCACTGAATCGTGGTTTCGATACCCAGACTGGGTAGCACGATGTGTTCTTGAGTAAAACATTTCATTTCACGTTGCTCCAATCGGTAATTGGTCAACGCTGCAACGGACTAGCCTTTCGATCGGGGACTAGCCTATCGATTCGAAAGCTAAGACGATGCAAATGAGCATTGTGACCAACGATATACAACAACGGCCTTGGCCTTCTCGATCACATCACGAAATTAATATATATATATATATATATCTATATATATATATATATATATATATATATATATACATATATATGTGTGTGTGTGTGTATATATGTATATATATATATATATATATATATATATATATATATATATATATATATATATATATATATATATATATATATATATAATATATAATATATATATTTTTGGTATGTATGTATGTATGTATGGCAAATAGTTCCTTCGTTTACTTTTTCGTTTATTTTAATTCATTCCAATTTTAATTCATTTAACACAATTTTTTTATGGTCATGTTTTATTTTTGTAGCGTTCTTCTTCCTTTACAACTTTTGTTTCTCGTTTTTAAAATTTGAATAAATTTTACCTCTTTTCATATGAATGATGACTCTGGGTGTCAATTAGAAAAACAAAAGGAACGAACTTACCTGTCAAACCAATATAAACACACATACATACATACATACATACATACATACATACATACATACATGCATGCATGCATGCATACATACATACATGCATACATACATACATACATACATGCATACATACATACATACGTACATTCTATTTTAGTCTCGGGTTTACCAAAGCCTTCTGAGTGGATTTGGTAGATGGAAACTGAAGGAAGCCCATCGTATATATATATATATATATATATATATATATATATATACAGGGTATGGTGAATAAACTGTCGTCGAAATTACGCAAAAATGAAAATAACATTGACATCTCATTTTAACAGATATATTTACCAAAATTACATTAAAATATCTTGAAATACTAAAGATTAAATTTATTCAAAAAAATCACCATTGGCTCCAACCACGGCCTCCAGACGACTTCGGAATCTTCTGCCACTTTTCTGGACGTTCTCCTTGTTTGAGTTGGTAGATGCTGCCATTATCCTTACTTTCAGTTCATTTTTGGGGTTACAAGGAGTTTTGTTGGTCTCTCGCTCAACTGCGCCCCATACGTAATAAAGCGCATTGCAGTCTAGAGAGTCAGGTGGCCAGATGTTAGGGGTGATGTTGTCGCAGAAATTGTCTGACAGCCATGACTGGGTTCTCCTGCTTGTGTGGCATGGTGCAGAGTCCTGTTGCCAGACATAGGGTCTTCCAGCAGCCACTCTCTTCACCCAGGGCATCACTACCTCCTCCAAGCACTTGATGTAGGCCTCCGTGTTGAGTCTGAGATCGTGTGGGAAGATGAATGGAGGCATAACCTCACCATCACTAGTGATCACTCCAAACACCATGATGTTAACAGTTTATTTGATTTTTATCACTCTCGGTGCATGCACTGTCCTCAGATTGGCACCCAAACACTTTGAAATGTTCGCGTTGAAGCTTCTGGTGCGAATGCCAAGCAGCACAGCAAGTCGTTTCCAAATTTCTGGCAGTGAATTGCGTCATGGTGCTGTTTTTTTCTCACATACTGTGCCCGACTGACCCTACTATACTGTGTAGTCGACAAAATCAAAAACAATGTGCATGCGTGAAATTGAAAATATAAAATGGCGACAATTTACCCATCGCATTTTTTATGCGTTTTTTTTTAATATATGTATGTTTATGTGTGTGTGCGCGCGCGTTTGTGTGTGTGTTTATTTATATATATATATATATGTATGATTTTCTTCTTTGAGTTTTATTTAAGTTCTTCTTTAGAGAGATGAAGCCGGTCGCCAACAAAGTGACAAGACCTTTTGATTTAAAAGAGTTACCGGTGTTTGTAACTCTTTTAAATGCACTCATGGGTGAGTGCATCTACTCACCTAAAGAGTCTCAGATGAGAAATCTTTGGAATGTCTTGTATGTGTGTGTGTGTGTGTGTGTGTGTGTGTGTGTGTGTGTGTGTGTGTGTGTGCATGTACGAGGATATGGAACTGAGTTCTTGTAACGCTTGCCTACATTTCGTAGTGTAGTCTGTAGTTGCTATAGGATTGACCTACTTCTAGCGATAATATTAAATTTCTGCTATTTCACAGGGCAGCGCAAGAATTTGGTGCCTGTATTCGAAGTCTTGGAGAATGTGAAGGAAGTGCTAAACATATTGTTGATAAAGTGATTAAAAAGATTATAAATTCCGGCTGTTCATTGGGAAGTAAGTAATAAAACTGTTAACTTTACGATACCTCTCTCCTTTCTCTCTCTCTCTCCCTCTTTCTCACTTTCTTTGTCTCTTCTCTTCCTCTCTCTTCCTATTTCGCTCTCTCTCCTCCGTCTCTCTCTCCCTCCTCTCTGACTCTTTCTAATTATCATAACCATATATATATATATATATATATATATATATATATATATATATATATATATATATATATATATAAATATATATATAAAGCGTATTAATGTATTGCAGGCAACATGGTGGGAGTTTAATAAGATAAGAACGTAACACCGTTAGTAGGACACGTATGTATGTGTGTATATATATACATATATATATATATACATCACACACACACACATACACACACACACACACACACACACACACACACACACACACACACATACATATATGTATATATATATGTATATATATATACATATTTATAGAAAGCAAAGTTATTTTATTCCACACGGGTAGAAATTTAAGAAAAATAGAAGTTCAAAATGCCCTGAGAATAGTTTAAATATTTTTTGATAATAAATTTGAAGATTTTACCGGTTTCACAATTTACACTGAAGTTGAAATAGAAACACACACACACACACACACACATACACACACACACACACACACACGCACACACACACACACACACACGAAGCCATCAAATATAGATCTTACATGATGAGGAAAAGTCAGTTTGTTAGAAAAAACAAAAGAAAATCATTACATCAGATCTAGAAGGCTCTTAAACAAACTGAAAATTTCAACAGAAGAAGATCTGATTTGGTTTTTCTCAAACGAGAAAAGCTTCAACCAAGATCAAAAAGTTAACAGAAGAAATGATAGATGGTTATGTGCAGACCCCACTGAAGTTCCAAGTGTTATGCATGCAAAATTTCCTGCAACTGTCATGGCTTTAGAGGTTGCCAGCAATGAAGGACATGTGATGCCTCCTTACTTCTTTCCACAAGGCCTTAGAGTTAACTCTGCTGCCTACATTGAGGTCCTGGAAATTTTTGTTAAGCCCTGGATAGATAATGTATGCAATGGAAAGCCATTTCTGAACTATTATACATGGCTCTAGTAACACAGAAATGGATGGCTGAAAATTTTCATGATCACATAAACCTTAACATTTGGCCTCTTAATTCCCCAGATCTTAATCTATTGGACTATTGCATGTGGAGCATTGTTGAGAGAGAGGTCAATAAACATGTGCATAACACCAAATATTCTTTGAAAGTTGCCATAGTCAGAGTAATGGCTAAAACGAACCAGGACCACTTGATTCGATGAGTAGATGATTTAGATTTCATATAGAAGCAGTTGTTGAAGCTGAAGGTGACTTTATTGAATAACATTATAGGAAAGAAGGTTTCGTTTTATCCTCGTAGCATTTTTTGACAAATAAAGTTATTATCTGTTTTTATATATCTGGGTTTTTTTTTTTTTTGTTTACAAACATAAATCTGTCCTCAAATATCTTACGCACCCTGTATGTACGTTATATATACATGCAATCATCTTTATTTGCGTGTGTGTGTGTGTATGTGTTTCTGTCTGTCTGTCTGTCTGTCTGTCTGTCTGTCTGTCTGTCTGTCTGTCTGTCTGTGTGTCTGTCCGTCTGTCTTTCTGTCTGTCTGTTGTGGGCGTGTGTTATGTGTGTGTACGTGAGTGTGAGTGCAAATTTATGTCCGTTAGATGTACAGATAAGCGTGTATATATTTCATATTTTTATCTCCATTGCTCTCTCACGCTCTTATTTGGCTCCTTTCTTTTATTTCTTATTTCTTTCTACCTCACTTTATGTTCTCTCTCTACTTCTTACCCACACTTTCTCTCTCTCTCTCTCTCTCTCTCTCTCATACGCACGCACTCACATACATAACCTGGTGGTCCCAGGGGTGTGAAACTGAAATCGCCAGATAACTATTGAATTCCAATAGCCACTGCGTGTGTGTGTGTGTGTGTGTGTGTGTGTGTGTGTGTGTGTGTGTGTGTGTGTGTGTGTGTATGTGCCTGCGTATGAGAGAGAGGGAGGGAGAGAGAACAAGAGAGAGAGAGAGAGAGAGAGAGAGAGAGTATGTGTGTCTGTGTATGTATATTTATATATATATATATGTATGTATGTATGTGTGTGTGTACGTGTGTGTATATATCTATATGCATATATACATGTCGCACACATAGACACACTTACATACACACGCACACACACACACACACACACACACAGCTATATATGACTACTACTCTTGATATTCCTGCAAAAGTATCGTAGAATCAAAATGTTCTTGTCAGTAAATGTTCTACTAATGTTTCTTAATCTTGTTTTTCTGTATTCCACCCCACCACACACACACACACACACAAACACTTTTATCATCCCAGTCTCCGTACTCCCCACCATCCAGGCCATACCCAGGCCCATATTTGATAAGAGAAAAAAAGTTTTGTATACAACACTGTATTGTACGAAAGATTGAGACCTTTAGATGACGTTAACATAACTAACTTTTAAAAGCCAACATGGTGGAGAAAATATGTTGTTGTTGTTGGCACTCCGTCGCTTACGACGTCGAGGGTTCCAGTTGATCCGATCAATGGAACAGCCTGCTCGTGAAATTAACGTGCAAGTGGCTGAGCACTCCACAGACACGTGTACCCTTAACGTAGTTCTCGGGGATATTCAGCGTGACACAGTGTGACAAGGCTGACCCTTTGAATTACAGGCACAACAGAAACAGGAAGTAAGAGTGAGAGAAAGTTGTGGTGAAAGAGTACAGCAGGGTTCGCCACCATCCCCTGCCGGAGCCTCGTGGAGCTTTAGGTGTTTTCGTTCAATAAACACTCACAATGCCCGGTCTGGGAATCGAAACCGCGATTTTATGACCTCGAGTCCGCTGCCCTAACCACTGGGCCATTGCGCCTCCACGGAGAAAATATATCAAGCAAAGATTGTGAGAGTAAATGATGGCGAATTTTTCACTCTAAGGACAATTTCTACAGTGAAACCCCACCCAACAAATTTATCTCTGAAATCCAAAAATTCCTCCTCTGCACTTACTCCGAGGAATGCCAAAAGGAAAAGCATCGAGTCATTGAGCAGATCACAGATAGCGATGAGATTTTGAAACCACAGTAAGTAAAAGAAAAATGTATTCTGTGTTTTCTTAATGGCTAAAATGGCTTCTCCTCAGTATTACTGTTAGCCGAATGGTTGAAGTGTTCAATTTGCAATCCAAAAGGTTTCGGGTTTGATCCAAACGGTCAATTTGCAGTGTCTCGGATAATTGTGTTTGTCCAACTTCCCGGATGGACACAAGCTTTGTGAATGAAAATGTGTTGAAGACGCCGACTGCGTGCAAGTTCAAGGCAAGGACTGTACCTGTAATTCAAAAGTCCAGACTTTTCAAACTCGCTATGATGTGCTGATGTTATCTGAAGATTATTTTAACGGTACATTTGCCTATGGAACACTCAGCCACATGAACGCTAAGTCATTTAGTAGTCATCACCGGAACCGACAGAGATCTTTTTACTTACACACACACACACACATACACACACACACACACACATATATATATATATATATATATATATATATATATATATATATATATATATATATAAAGTATATATACACTGTGTGTTTAGGTGTATGCATATATGCATGTAATGTATGTAAGGATATATGTATACATGTATGCGTGTATGTATAAACAAAATAAGACAGAATAGAAAACAACTTACTCAGTATGGTCAGTGTTGCAAATTTAAACAACAAAAACGGATAAAGCTGTATTAGATACTACACAAGTTGAATTCCTGTTTTACTGAATTTTCTTCACTTTGTGGCAATTGTAACCAACTCCGAACAAGGAAGGAACATAATCCCAAGAATCAAGGATTCTCTGAAATTAAACATGCCCTTAAAGAAAATATAGTCTGTTTTTTTTTCTAGAAACAAGATGACTACTGTGGAAACGTGTTTCTGCCTTAATAGGCGTCATCAGAACAGCAGTTGTTCAGCCTTGAATCCAGATGATATATGACTTAGACATATTGAAAAATTATCGATGATGTATGTGCGTTTGTGAGTTTTAGTAAGTATATGTATATAAAACAAATGATATAGACGGAAAATATAATACACGGGAAACTTTATTGCTCATAACGATCATTTCGACACATCCGGCATCGATCCCTCGCGGGTGGGAATCTATACCACTAGTTGTGGTGCATCCCTCGGTGCAGAGGCATCTCGTCAGGTGATGTAATAAGGGGTGTCTCCTTAAATGAACTCTTTCTCGCTCGAATTTAGTACAGCATGTTTTTAGTGACCGTAAGTTTAAGCCGTTGGCTTATGTATGTATGTATATATATGTGTGTATATATGTATATATACATACATACATGTGCATATGCTTGTGCGTGTGTGTATATGTGTAGGTCGGAGAGCGTGCGTCTTCATGTACGTGCGTGTGTGTTTCTTGGCGGTTACAAAAATATCTATAGGTTTTATGCCAAAATGGTAATTTAGGCAATCAACAATATTTAGCTCGATAAAATAAATACCAGAAATAAATATAAGGGTCATAAAGATCAAGAATATAAAAAAGAAACCCTGAAGGCGGGGTCTCGGCGAGGTCGCAGACAATTCGATGAAACATTAGCAGAATATACTTACTTATACATAGATACATACATGCATTACCCAGGCGGCCCGGGTTCGATTCCCGGCATGGGAACGGCATTATCACGGTGGTGCATCAGCATGGCCGCAGCTCTGAGCTGAAACTTTGAAATGAAAATACATACATACATACATACATACATACATACATATGCGTGTGTGTGTATGAATGCATGTATGTATGTATATATATATATATATATATATATATATATATATATATATATATATATATATATATATATATATATACTTATTATATATATATGTTTGTTTATGTGTATATGTATGTATCTGTACGTTGGTAGGTAAGTAGGTAAGTAGATATATAGAGTGATACACAGATGACGTCAGCATCTATCGGAATGAATAGTAACTCATCTCCCACTTATCCTCACCTGCACCCCGACCATCACCTGCTTCTTACCCTTACCCTCACCCGCACCCCACCAGAAATGATTTAGATACATAATCTAACAAATATCTCTTCGATCGGTTTATCATAATGTTAATCCACATCATTACAGAGCTAGAGGGATTGGTGTTTTCTCTTCGCCATTTTACGATATATATACACACCAGTGAACACAATTTAAAAAGTATTTGAGCGATATGCAGTTGAAAGGACCTCGGTTGGTTAAATTGATTTGTAATGTTTGGAGTAGTGCAGAAGCCTGAGTGGGCAGGCGCAGTGCGAGGCAATTGAAGTGTGCTGCTGGGAATGTTGCGGGGACGTTCGTTCTGCAAAGTTCTGACTGGGATTGGTGCATCAAGAGGAAGACCAATAGATACTATTATTGAAGCTGCAGAGACCATTAGGTAGCTATGGATTTAGAGAGCAGACCGGTGGTTTGTTGTTGTTGGGGTACAAGTTAAGACTTCATCGACCCTAGCTGTGTCAACTGGGCAAGGGGGATTTGATGCTGAAAAGTCTGTAACGCCTTTAGACCCAAGAAAAATCACTGATGTATCCTAAAGTATCCGTGAGATGTATCTTAGAACGATATCAGTTAAAAACTGACACGTCTTTTATTATTCCTACGTACAAAAATGATAGTATGACTTTACTGATATGTAAAGTCAGAGAAATTGGCCTGTAGTGTTTGGCCTCTGCTCTCTTTCCCCTTTGTGAATAGGGCATATAATGCCTTCTTTCAGCTTTTTGGGAACTATACCAGTTGCAAGGAAACTTTGGAAAAATATCTGAAGTGGTTTCGCTAAAGCCTGCTTGTATGACTTTAGGAGAATAGCTGGGGAGCCATCAGGACCGGTGGCGGAGCATGAGCTCATTTCATCTATGGCCGCTGTTACATCTGTTTCCTAAATGTTGATGTAATCAATGACTGGCGCTTCCTTTTTTACAGCTGCAATATCAAAGAATTCAGCCGGGGTTTTTTAATCTGCATGTGTCCAGGTGGGGAAATGACGAAACTTCTAAATTGTACGCTGAGTATTTCACTTATACTTCCTGGGTCTGCTGCCAGGAAGTCAATCCCTTGGAATAATGGTTCTATTTTATATTGTATTGTATTGTGGCTGTTTCCTTTGCGGATTTATAGAAAGATTTGAGATTAGTTATTATGTTTTCCACAGCTCTCTTCTTTCACTCTCTCTCTCTCTCTCTCTCTCTCTCTCTCTATCTATCTATCTATCTCTCTCTCTCTCTCTCTCTCTCTCTCTCTCTCTCTCTCTCTCTCTCTCCCTCTCTCTCTGCTCTTTCTCTTTCATGAGAGAGTTTGATTTGTATTAAATTTCTTGGAGCGTCCGTATTAAGATAGACTTTTCTCTATCCTTCAGTTGCCTATTCAGCCGCTTTGATATCATTGACCTGCGTCTCATGGGGTTTTTTCTATCCCTGAGAATCTTCTTTGTCAGTGTACTGGCCTTTCTCTCGGGGATATATTTAGGGCATATATCTTGCACTGTTGACATAAACTGGCTGAGTTTCAGATCAATGTCTTGCATACAAAGAATGTTGGACTATGTGTGTGTGTGTGTGTGTGTGTCCGTACATATGAATATACGAATGTATATATGTATGCATGTATGAACGAATGCGAATGTGTATTAATATGTGTACATATATGTATGTTTAGATCTATCTATCTATCTATCTATCTATCTATCTATCTATCTATCTATCTATCTATCTATCTATCTATCTATTTGTATCTGTGTATGTATATATATGTGTGTGTGTGTATATATAAGGTGTCTATAAGAATATTTTAAGCGCGTTAGCTAAACATGCTTAAACATGCTGCTTAAAACTTATCGCGAACTTAATGTGAAGCATCGATCTCTCCAGTTCGGTTAGCAATAACCTGGATGAACAATTTAACAAAGCCATTACGTAATTAATGCATATCTAAAATTTTGGTTCAGTGAGGTGCAAGGAGGTTTAATGGGAGAGACAGGTGGTGATGGCGTCGAAGTCGACGTGGGGCGAGGTCAATGATTCATCCCAGTCGACACCTTTATGGTGAGGTTGGTTGGGGCTGTCTTTTTGAGTCTGCTGTTTAAGCATGTATAGGATTAGGGATCCAGAGCAAGTGGACTACAACCACAAGGGCTGCCCTTATGCGACACGTACCCCCCCCCCCACACACACAAACACACGCACAATGCCGTTTTGATACTTTATAGGGCACCGTCCAAAGCAATGGTGAACCGCTTGCGTGGCGTGGAGGCGCTTCTCTGTTGACCTTCCGCTGTTCAGCGCTCTTCCTGGAGTTTCTTACTATCGAAAGAGAACTCCAAGGTGGAGCAGTAAACAGATACAATAGAACACTACTGAAAATAAAAATGAGTTGCAGATAAGCAAAAGACCACATATTTTAAAGGAAGACGTCAGTTTTGGATATTAAGTAAAATCTGTTACACGATTGCACTTTAACCAGGTGGATAGAACGTTGGTGTCGATGTAGACAGAGCGTTGCTTGAGTGAACGAGACGACGTCGATGTGGACAGAGCTTTGCTTGAGTGAACGAGACGACGTCGGTGTGGACAGAGCGTTGCTTGAGTGAACAAGACGACGTCGATGTGGACAGAGCTTTGCTTGAGTGAACGAGACGACGTCGATGTGGACAGAGCGTTGCTTGAGTGAACGAGACGACGTCGATGTGGACAGAGCTTTGCTTGAGTGACCGAGACGACGTCGGTGTGGACAGAGCGTTGTTTGAGTGAACGAGACGACGTCGATGAGGACAGAGCTTTGCTTGAGTGAACGAGACGACGTCGGTGTGGACAGAGCGTTGCTTGAGTGAACGAGACGACGTCGATGTGGACAGAGCTTTGCTTGAGTGAACGAGACGACGTCGGTGTGGACAGAGCGTTGCTTGAGTGAACGAGACAACGTCGATGTGGACAGAGCTTTGCTTGAGTGAACGAGACGACGTCGGTGTGGACAGAGCGTTGCTTGAGTGAACGAGACGACGTCGATGTGGACAGAGCTTTGCTTGAGTGAACGAGACGACGTCGGTGTGGACAGAGCGTTGCTTGAGTGAACGAGACGACGTCGATGTGGACAGAGCTTTGCTTGAGTGAACGAGACGACGTCGGTGTGGACAGAGCGTTGTTTGAGTGAACGAGACGACGTCGATGTGGACAGAGCTTTGCTTGAGTGAACGAGACGACGTCGATGTGGACAGAGCTTTGCTTGAGTGAACGAGACGACGTCGGTGTGGACAGAGCGTTGCTTGAGTGAACGAGACGACGTCGATGTGGACAGAGCTTTGCTTGAGTGAACGAGGCGACGTTGGTGTGGACAGAGCGTTGCTTGAGTGAACGAGACGACGTCGATGTGGACAGAGCGTTGCTTGAGTGGACCAGATAGCGTCGGAGTGAAAAGTTTTTACTTACTCTTTCCAATACAATGGGCAAAACTCAACTTTTTCACGACAAATTAAAATTGACAATTCCACCCGAATATTCACCCGGGTGGTTCAACAGATTTAAACAAACTCCACGAAGCTGCAGAAAGGTAATTAGATGAATTTGCCAAACTGGTTTCTGATGAGAGACTCTCTCGCTCTCTCGCTCTCTCTCTCTCTCTCTCTCTCTCTATCTCTCTCCCTCACTCTCTCCCTCACTCTCTCTCTCTCTTGAACGAGTGTATAAGGCAGATAAAGCTTTCTTATTCTGGCATTGCATACCAAGGAAATTGTTAATTTTCACGCTATAAACATTATATAGTCGATACGTGGTATAGTATAATATATTTTAAGAATTTTAAGTGGAGTGGTAAATCCCACTTAGAACCTGCTTTTAAAATGCATCTGATAAATACAATTTTTTAGTTTTCCTCGAAAACCGGGAAAAAGAATATTCAGGACGCTTCCAATTGTAAGTTTGCCGGATGTGTTGTTCCGGATGTTGATACAATGTTTTAGACTACAGCTGCTCTAACACAGCCTTTGTGTATGTGTGTGTTTGTATAAGTATAAATTATATTGCGCAATGAAAATTAATACAGGGTCAAAGAATCACCAAAAAAAAAAAAACAGGGTACACCCAGCCCAGTCCAAAAGGAGGTGTGCTGAGACCAATAACAACATGACAGTCTACTTAGTATATAGAATATAAGACACAAGAATGGTATGATGAAAAATTGCTTAATTCACTGAAAAATTAAAAACTTTGTTGTTGTTGTTGCTTTACTCTCGCTCCTCACTAATGCGGGTCAACCCATCCCACGATGAAAGGCATTCACATTTTTTTTTCTTTCTAAATATTTATATCTAGAACCATATAATTCGATATGCCCTTCCTCTTTTTAAGACGATAGCGTGTGATTTCGAGATTTGACTGATAATTTTAACTTCAAAAGGTTCGCATGATTCCAGGTTCAGTCCCACTGCATGGCACCTTGGCAAGTGTCTTTTATAATAGCCGCGGGCTTACCAAAGCCTTGTGAGTGGATTTGGTTGACAGAAGCTGAAAGGCGGCGAGCTGGCAGAAACGGTAGCACGCCTGGCGAAATGCTTAGCGGTATTTCGTCTACCGTTACGTTCTGGGTTCAAATTCCGCTGAGGTCGACTTTGCTTTTCATCCTTTCGGGGTCGATAAATTAAGTACCAGTTACGCACTGGAGTCGATGCAATCGACTTAATCCCTTTGTCTGTCCTTGTTTGTCCCCTCTATGTTTAGCCCCCTGGGGGCAATAAAGAAATAATAAAGTGAAAGAAGCCCGTCGAAAGAGTGTGTGTGTATATATATATATATATAGAGAGAGAGAGAGAGAGAGAAACAGACAGACAGACAGATAGATAGAGCCGAGAGAGAGAGAGAGAGATGAATATATATTTGCTAACGTGAGATGTTATTTTTCCCTAATTATTTTTGTCTTATATTTACTTTTATATTTTTTCAGATGAATCTAATTTCCAAAAAGCATCGATGATGTCCGTTTTCCTTCCGGCCCTTGTACTGGGAACTTTCATGCAAACCCACGGATCTGCTTGAATAGTAATAAAGAGGGACCGTCCCGTCATTATGACCAGTGGAGTGGATGCTTAAATGCTATCAAGTTTTTTTTTTCTTTCTTTTTTTTTTTTCAAATATTTGACAACATTTTAGTCTAACCAATATCAGAGCATGCCTCGTCTATGCAAAAGAACTGAAAGGGTTGCGGCAGCTGGAAACAGGGACCCAGTTGTTATGAAAATAGGATTGTTGTAACATAGTATGTTGTGCTGCATATGAAGATCAAATAAGGATTAGAAATCTTGTCCTCCCCTACCATTCACACACACACACATACACACACATACAAACACACACAAATATAATAATAATTAATTCTGGTTTTATTGGCCACAAGGGCTAATATAAATTAAAAACATGTAAGGACAAAGACAGGACGAAGGTTACAAAGGGTTTTGTCCGAAAAGAAGAAAACGTTCGTGTAAACAGTGAGGAAAAACAGAGAAAGATATAACAAATAAAACTCCCAATAAAGGGAGGCGCTTCGAAAGGTTACACGTGGAAAAATCCATAAAAGCCACGGGAGCCTGGTCAGAAAATAATAATAATAATAATAATAATAATAATAATAATAATAATAATAATAATAATAATAATACATAACAAAAACATCAGGACTCACAAATATATATAACATACAGAAAATTGCACTACTGGGCACTGCACACATCCTACGCAAAACACTTTCAATACAGTAACCATAAGAGCATCACAGCAAACCACAGCACATACGCAAGGCACACAGAGCTGCACTCGGTAGTGAAGTGAAAGCACGCTATAAAAATAAAACTACTGAATAATAATAATAATAATAATAATAATAATAATAATAATAATAATAATTTTTTATACTGGAAGCTGAAGGCCTCAGATCTAGGGGAAAGGAGTAAGTGGATTACATCGACCCCAGTGTGTAACTGGTACTTATTTAATCGACCCCGAAAGGATGAAAAGCAAAGTCGACCTCGGCGGAATTTGAAATCAAAACGTAGCGACAGACGAAATACCACGAAGCATTTCGCCCGGCGTGCTAACGATTCTGCCAAATCGCCGCCTAAATAATAATAATAATATTAATAACAACAACAACAACAACAGCAATACTGTTATAGGGGGGAAAAGCTTAGTCGATCGATCACATTGACCCCAGTGTTCAACTGACCCTTAGCTTATCGACCCTGAATAGAAGAAAGTTGACCACGACAAAATTTGAAGTCAGAACATAAAACCAGAAAAAACGCTGCTTAGCATTTTGTCCGGTGGGGATCTGAAATATTTTTTACGAACACTTTGTTAATATTTGACTTGCATTTAATTACTATTATTATTATCATCATCATCATCATCATCATTATTATTATTATTATTATTAATAGTAGTAGTATAGTGGTTGTTATTATTATTATTATTGTTGCTGTTGTTATCGTTAGCGTGTCCGATAAAATGTTTAGAGACATTTCATCCAACACATTAAGTTCCGCGTTCAAACTCCTCCGAGGTCGACTATACTTTACACACTTTTAGGGATCGATAAAATAAGTATTAGTTGAACGACTATCTTTCGTCTCCCAGAATTTGAGGCCTTGAACCTTCAGCAGGAAGGATTATTTATTATTATTATTATTATTATTATTATTATTATTATTATTATTATTTTATGTTTGACTTTTGTTTTGCATTTGTACAAGTTGGATCCAAGTCTCACCCAGAGACCTCAAGAGACAACAAGTTAGAAGTTCATGTAGGTGTTATGCCTAGGGTACCATATATTTGGATTTGTACAGTTTTGTTCAAGTGAATGTTTAAGAAACCATAAGAAAATTATGTGTTTGCTTTAAAATTTGAGATCACATAGACAGTATTTTACGTAGGATATGGGCAGTTCCCATGAGCACTATCTTTTGAACTTCAGCCATTTTGGGGTTTCCTGGAATCTGATTTAGGTAGTAATCAGCCCGTTTCGCTGTCATTCCCAGGGCACCTATGACAATAGGTATTGTTTTCGTCTTCAGATTCCACATTTTGCTAATTTCTATTTCAAGATCTTTATTATTATTATTATTATCATTATTATCATCATTATTATTATTATTATTATTATTATTATTGCAATTTTTATCCCCTCTTCTCCTTTCTCTCCCTGTCTCTCCTGCGTGTGTGTGTGTGTGTGTGTGTTTGTGTGTGTGTGTGTGTGTGTGTGTGTGTGTGTGTGAGTAGGAGTTATTTGGTAAAAGATATCAGAAGAAGAAGAAGAATGGTAAAACGCGAAATTACTTGTCTATCAAAATTGGGTTAGGAAGGAAATAAATAAGTTTCTTTCTCTGTAAAACCAGAAATTTGTTGAAAAGGACATTTGGTGTGTTACATGACCACATGTAGAAAGAAAGAAAGAAAGAACGAAATATACGCGTGCATATATATATTGTTTTGAGTTTTCTCTAATATTTTTCTTTTGTGTGTGTGTGTGTGTCGTTGTTGTCTGTTACTGTACCACAAGTCCGCCGTGACTGAGAATACCCCTGATCATATGCTCCGTAACAATCATGCCATTTTTGCAGACATAGCGCACCGTATCTAGAAGTGAATTATCCAACGGATCTGTTTTGTTGATGGATATTATCCATTATCAGTTAAAGTTTAGACAGTGTCACGGGACAACTTGCTGGGGCTGCTTGCTGGAGCCTAGCAGCGGGAAGTTTAGACAGTGTCATGTGACAACTTGCTGGGGCTGCTTGCTGGAGCCTAGCAGCGGGAAGTTTAGACAGTGTCATGTGACAACTTGCTGGGGCTGCCTACTGGACCCTAGCAGCGGGAAGTTTAGACAGTGTCATGTGACAAATTGCTGGGGCTGCCTACTGGACCCTAGCAGCGGGAAGTTTAGACAGTGTCATGTGACAACTTGCTGGGGCTGCCTACTGAAGCCTAGCAGCGGGAAGTTTAGACAGTGTCATGTGACAACTTGCTGGGGCTGCTTGCTGGAGCCTAGCAGCGGGAAGTTTAGACAGTGTCATGTGACAACTTGCTGGGGCTGCCTACTGGACCCTAGCAGCAGGAAGTTTAGACAGTGTCATGTGACAACTTGCTGGGGCTGCCTACTGGACCCTAGCAGCGGGAAGTTTAGACAGTGTCATGTGACAACTTGCTGGGGCTGCTTGCTGGAGCCTAACAGCGGGAAGTTTAGACAGTGTCATGTGACAACTTGCTGGGGCTGCTTGCTGGAGCCTAGCAGCGGGAAGTTTAGACAGTGTCATGTGACAACTTGCTGGGGCTGCCTACTGGACCCTAGCAGCGGGAAGTTTAGACAGTGTCATGTGACAACTTGCTGGGGCTGCTTGCTGGACCCTAGCAGCGGGAAGTTTAGACAGTGTCATGTGACAACTTGCTGGGGCTGCCTACTGGACCCTAGCAGCGGGAAGTTTAGACAGTGTCATGTGACAACTTGCTGGGGCTGCCTACTGGAGCCTAGCAGCGGGAAGTTTAGACAGTGTCATGTGACAACTTGCTGGGGCTGCCTACTGGAGCCTAGCAGCAGGAAGTTTAGACAGTGTCATGTGACAATTTGCTGGGGCTGCTTGCTGGAGCCTAGCAGCGGGAAGTTTAGACAGTGTCATGTGACAACTTGCTGGGTCTGCTTGCTGGAGCCTAGCAGCGGGAAGTTTAGACAGTGTCATGTGACAACTTGCTGGGGCTGCCTACTGGACCCTAGCAGCGGGAAGTTTAGACAGTGTCATGTGACAACTTGGTGGGGCTGCCTACTGGACCCTAGCAGCGGGAAGTTTAGACAGTGTCATGTGACAACTTGCTGGGGCTGCCTACTGGACCCTAGCAGCGGGAAGTTTAGACAGTGTCATGTGACAACTTGCTGGGGCTGCTTGCTGGAGCCTAGCAGCGGGAAGTTTAGACAGTGTCATGTGACAACTTGCTGGGGCTGCCTACTGGAGCCTAGCAGCGGGAAGTTTAGACAGTGTCATGTGACAACTTGCTGGGGCTGCTTGCTGGAGCCTAGCAGCGGGAAGTTTAGACAGTGTCATGTGACAACTTGCTGGGGCTGCCTACTGGACCCTAGCAGCGGGAAGTTTAGACAGTGTCATGTGACAACTTGCTGGGGCTGCCTACTGGAGCCTAGCAGCAGGAAGTTTAGACAGTGTCATGTGACAATTTGCTGGGGCTGCTTGCTGGAGCCTAGCAGCGGGAAGTTTAGACAGTGTCATGTGACAACTTGCTGGGGCTGCTTGCTGGAGCCTAGCAGCGGGAAGTTTAGACAGTGTCATGTGACAACTTGCTGGGGCTGCCTACTGGACCCTAGCAGCGGGAAGTTTAGACAGTGTCATGTGACAACTTGGTGGGGCTGCCTACTGGACCCTAGCAGCGGGAAGTTTAGACAGTGTCATGTGACAACTTGCTGGGGCTGCCTACTGGAGCCTAGCAGCGGGAAGTTTAGACAGTGTCATGTGACAACTTGCTGGGGCTGCTTGCTGGAGCCTAGCAGCGGGAAGTTTAGACAGTGTCATGTGACAACTTGCTGGGGCTGCCTACTGGAGCCTAGCAGCGGGAAGTTTAGACAGTGTCATGTGACAACTTGCTGGGGCTGCTTGCTGGAGCCTAGCAGCGGGAAGTTTAGACAGTGTCATGTGACAACTTGCTGGGGCTGCCTACTGGACCCTAGCAGCGGGAAGTTTAGACAGTGTCATGTGACAACTTGCTGGGGCTGCCTACTGGAGCCTAGCAGCGGGAAGTTTAGACAGTGTCATGTGACAACTTGCTGGGGCTGCTTGCTGGAGCCTAGCAGCGGGAAGTTTAGACAGTGTCATGTGACAACTTGCTGGGGCTGCTTGCTGGAGCCTAGCAGCGGGAAGTTTAGACAGTGTCATGTGACAACTTGCTGGGGTTGCTTGCTGGAGTCTAGCAGCGGGAAGTTTAGACAGTGTCATGTGACAACTTGCTGGGGCTGCCTGCTGGACCCTAGCAGCGGGAAGTTTAGACAGTGTCATGTGACAACTTGCTGGGGCTGCTTGCTGGAGCCTAGCAGCGGGAAGTTTAGACAGTGTCATGTGACAACTTGCTGGGGCTGCCTACTGGAGCCTAGCAGCAGGAAGTTTAGACAGTGTCATGTGACAATTTGCTGGGGCTGCTTGCTGGAGCCTAGCAGCGGGACGTTTAGACAGTGTCATGTGACAACTTGCTGGGGTTGCCTACTGGATCCTAGCAGCGGGAAGTTTAGACAGTGTCATGTGACAACTTGCTGGGGCTGCTTGCTGGAGCCTAGCAGCGGGAAGTTTAGACAGTGTCATGTGACAACTTGCTGGGGCTGCCTACTGGAGCCTAGCAGCGGGAAGTTTAGACAGTGTCATGTGACAACTTGCTGGGGCTGCCTACTGAAGCCTAGCAGCGGGAAGTTTAGACAGTGTCATGTGACAACTTGCTGGGGCTGCTTGCTGGAGCCTAGCAGCGGGAAGTTTAGACAGTGTCATGTGACAACTTGCTGGGGCTGCCTACTGGACCCTAGCAGCAGGAAGTTTAGACAGTGTCATGTGACAACTTGCTGGGGCTGCCTACTGGACCCTAGCAGCGGGAAGTTTAGACAGTGTCATGTGACAACTTGCTGGGGCTGCTTGCTGGAGCCTAACAGCGGGAAGTTTAGACAGTGTCATGTGACAACTTGCTGGGGCTGCTTGCTGGAGCCTAGCAGCGGGAAGTTTAGACAGTGTCATGTGACAACTTGCTGGGGCTGCCTACTGGACCCTAGCAGCGGGAAGTTTAGACAGTGTCATGTGACAACTTGCTGGGGCTGCTTGCTGGACCCTAGCAGCGGGAAGTTTAGACAGTGTCATGTGACAACTTGCTGGGGCTGCCTACTGGACCCTAGCAGCGGGAAGTTTAGACAGTGTCATGTGACAACTTGCTGGGGCTGCCTACTGGAGCCTAGCAGCGGGAAGTTTAGACAGTGTCATGTGACAACTTGCTGGGGCTGCCTACTGGAGCCTAGCAGCAGGAAGTTTAGACAGTGTCATGTGACAATTTGCTGGGGCTGCTTGCTGGAGCCTAGCAGCGGGAAGTTTAGACAGTGTCATGTGACAACTTGCTGGGTCTGCTTGCTGGAGCCTAGCAGCGGGAAGTTTAGACAGTGTCATGTGACAACTTGCTGGGGCTGCCTACTGGACCCTAGCAGCGGGAAGTTTAGACAGTGTCATGTGACAACTTGGTGGGGCTGCCTACTGGACCCTAGCAGCGGGAAGTTTAGACAGTGTCATGTGACAACTTGCTGGGGCTGCCTACTGGACCCTAGCAGCGGGAAGTTTAGACAGTGTCATGTGACAACTTGCTGGGGCTGCTTGCTGGAGCCTAGCAGCGGGAAGTTTAGACAGTGTCATGTGACAACTTGCTGGGGCTGCCTACTGGAGCCTAGCAGCGGGAAGTTTAGACAGTGTCATGTGACAACTTGCTGGGGCTGCTTGCTGGAGCCTAGCAGCGGGAAGTTTAGACAGTGTCATGTGACAACTTGCTGGGGCTGCCTACTGGACCCTAGCAGCGGGAAGTTTAGACAGTGTCATGTGACAACTTGCTGGGGCTGCCTACTGGAGCCTAGCAGCAGGAAGTTTAGACAGTGTCATGTGACAATTTGCTGGGGCTGCTTGCTGGAGCCTAGCAGCGGGAAGTTTAGACAGTGTCATGTGACAACTTGCTGGGGCTGCTTGCTGGAGCCTAGCAGCGGGAAGTTTAGACAGTGTCATGTGACAACTTGCTGGGGCTGCCTACTGGACCCTAGCAGCGGGAAGTTTAGACAGTGTCATGTGACAACTTGGTGGGGCTGCCTACTGGACCCTAGCAGCGGGAAGTTTAGACAGTGTCATGTGACAACTTGCTGGGGCTGCCTACTGGAGCCTAGCAGCGGGAAGTTTAGACAGTGTCATGTGACAACTTGCTGGGGCTGCTTGCTGGAGCCTAGCAGCGGGAAGTTTAGACAGTGTCATGTGACAACTTGCTGGGGCTGCCTACTGGAGCCTAGCAGCGGGAAGTTTAGACAGTGTCATGTGACAACTTGCTGGGGCTGCTTGCTGGAGCCTAGCAGCGGGAAGTTTAGACAGTGTCATGTGACAACTTGCTGGGGCTGCCTACTGGACCCTAGCAGCGGGAAGTTTAGACAGTGTCATGTGACAACTTGCTGGGGCTGCCTACTGGAGCCTAGCAGCGGGAAGTTTAGACAGTGTCATGTGACAACTTGCTGGGGCTGCTTGCTGGAGCCTAGCAGCGGGAAGTTTAGACAGTGTCATGTGACAACTTGCTGGGGCTGCTTGCTGGAGCCTAGCAGCGGGAAGTTTAGACAGTGTCATGTGACAACTTGCTGGGGTTGCTTGCTGGAGTCTAGCAGCGGGAAGTTTAGACAGTGTCATGTGACAACTTGCTGGGGCTGCCTGCTGGACCCTAGCAGCGGGAAGTTTAGACAGTGTCATGTGACAACTTGCTGGGGCTGCTTGCTGGAGCCTAGCAGCGGGAAGTTTAGACAGTGTCATGTGACAACTTGCTGGGGCTGCCTACTGGAGCCTAGCAGCAGGAAGTTTAGACAGTGTCATGTGACAATTTGCTGGGGCTGCTTGCTGGAGCCTAGCAGCGGGACGTTTAGACAGTGTCATGTGACAACTTGCTGGGGTTGCCTACTGGATCCTAGCAGCGGGAAGTTTAGACAGTGTCATGTGACAACTTGCTGGGGCTGCTTGCTGGAGCCTAGCAGCGGGAAGTTTAGACAGTGTCATGTGACAACTTGCTGGGGCTGCCTACTGGAGCCTAGCAGCGGGAAGTTTAAACAGTGTCATGTGACAACTTGCTGGGGCTGCCTACTGGAGCCTAGCAGCGGGAAGTTTAGACAGTGTCATGTGACAACTTGCTGGGGCTGCTTGCTGGAGCCTAGCAGCGGGAAGTTTAGACAGTGTCATGTGACAACTTGCTGGGGCTGCTTGCTGGAGCCTAGCAGCGGGAAGTTTAGACAGTGTCATGTGACAACTTGCTGGGGCTGCCTACTGGACCCTAGCAGCGGGAAGTTTAGACAGTGTCATGTGACAACTTGCTGGGGCTGCTTGCTGGAGCCTAGCAGCGGGAAGTTTAGACAGTGTCATGTGACAACTTGCTGGGGCTGCCTACTGGACCCTAGCAGCGGGAAGTTTAGACAGTGTCATGTGACAATTTGCTGGGGCTGCTTGCTGGAGCCTAGCAGCGGGAAGTTTAGACAGTGTCATGTGACAACTTGCTGGGGCTGCCTACTGGACCCTAGCAGCGGGAAGTTTAGACAGTGTCATGTGACAATTTGCTGGGGCTGCTTGCTGGAGCCTAGCAGCGGGAAGTTTAGACAGTGTCATGTGACAACTTGCTGGGGCTGCCTACTGGAGCCTAGCAGCGGGAAGTTTAGACAGTGTCATGTGACAACTTGCTGGGGCTGCCTACTGGACACTAGCAGCGGGAAGTTTAGACAGTGTCATGTGACAACTTGCTGGGGCTGCCTACTGGACCCTAGCAGCGGGAAGTTTAGACAGTGTCATGTGACAACTTGGTGGGGCTGCCTACTGGACCCTAGCAGCGGGAAGTTTAGACAGTGTCATGTGACAACTTGCTGGGGCTGCCTACTGGAGCCTAGCAGCGGGAAGTTTAGACAGTGTCATGTGACAACTTGCTGGGGCTGCTTGCTGGAGCCTAGCAGCGGGAAGTTTAGACAGTGTCATGTGACAACTTGCTGGGGCTGCCTACTGGAGCCTAGCAGCGGGAAGTTTAGACAGTGTCATGTGACAACTTGCTGGGGCTGCTTGCTGGAGCCTAGCAGCGGGAAGTTTAGACAGTGTCATGTGACAACTTGCTGGGGCTGCCTACTGGACCCTAGCAGCGGGAAGTTTAGACAGTGTCATGTGACAACTTGCTGGGGCTGCCTACTGGAGCCTAGCAGCGGGAAGTTTAGACAGTGTCATGTGACAACTTGCTGGGGCTGCTTGCTGGAGCCTAGCAGCGGGAAGTTTAGACAGTGTCATGTGACAACTTGCTGGGGCTGCTTGCTGGAGCCTAGCAGCGGGAAGTTTAGACAGTGTCATGTGACAACTTGCTGGGGTTGCTTGCTGGAGTCTAGCAGCGGGAAGTTTAGACAGTGTCATGTGACAACTTGCTGGGGCTGCCTGCTGGACCCTAGCAGCGGGAAGTTTAGACAGTGTCATGTGACAACTTGCTGGGTCTGCTTGCTGGAGCCTAGCAGCGGGAAGTTTAGACAGTGTCATGTGACAACTTGCTGGGGCTGCCTACTGGAGCCTAGCAGCAGGAAGTTTAGACAGTGTCATGTGACAATTTGCTGGGGCTGCTTGCTGGAGCCTAGCAGCGGGACGTTTAGACAGTGTCATGTGACAACTTGCTGGGGTTGCCTACTGGATCCTAGCAGCGGGAAGTTTAGACAGTGTCATGTGACAACTTGCTGGGGCTGCTTGCTGGAGCCTAGCAGCGGGAAGTTTAGACAGTGTCATGTGACAACTTGCTGGGGCTGCCTACTGGAGCCTAGCAGCGGGAAGTTTAAACAGTGTCATGTGACAACTTGCTGGGGCTGCCTACTGGAGCCTAGCAGCGGGAAGTTTAGACAGTGTCATGTGACAACTTGCTGGGGCTGCTTGCTGGAGCCTAGCAGCGGGAAGTTTAGACAGTGTCATGTGACAACTTGCTGGGGCTGCTTGCTGGAGCCTAGCAGCGGGAAGTTTAGACAGTGTCATGTGACAACTTGCTGGGGCTGCCTACTGGACCCTAGCAGCGGGAAGTTTAGACAGTGTCATGTGACAACTTGCTGGGGCTGCTTGCTGGAGCCTAGCAGCGGGAAGTTTAGACAGTGTCATGTGACAACTTGCTGGGGCTGCCTACTGGACCCTAGCAGCGGGAAGTTTAGACAGTGTCATGTGACAATTTGCTGGGGCTGCTTGCTGGAGCCTAGCAGCGGGAAGTTTAGACAGTGTCATGTGACAACTTGCTGGGGCTGCCTACTGGACCCTAGCAGCGGGAAGTTTAGACAGTGTCATGTGACAATTTGCTGGGGCTGCCTACTGGACACTAGCAGCGGGAAGTTTAGACAGTGTCATGTGACAACTTGCTGGGGCAGCCTGCTTGAGCCTAGCAGCAGATATAAAAAGGGGAATTTGACAAGACAGTCAGTCGGACGCTGACACTCGTTGACGCTGCAGCGAAGAGGCCAAGGAATAGAAGAAAGAAGACATGCACCCAACACCAGAGCTGAAGACACCTCCGAAAGGTGGGGGCGCCACGTCAAAACGCTAGAGGAGTAGGGGCCGAAACCGGACGTGGTTCCTCCTGATGATGTCTTGAGCTAACTGGATCCTATAAAGGAGCTATTTGTGGTAGCAGACCACGAAACATGGTTGAAATTCCTTCCTAGGGGGCTCAGTACTTATTTCGCTTTCTGATGAGCACAAAGAAAGCTCCACTAGGCTGTCCAGTTTCATTTGGAAACTTAAGGTACAAGAGCATGACATCTCCACAATAAAACGAAAAATTGTCCTTTGAATTATGTACATACAGACTTTTCTCTAAAGAAGATACTACAGAGGATATAATTATAGACCAGCGCAGGACTGATGAAAATGCAATAATGATTGAAAGAGTTAATGTAACTGATAAACAAAGTTAAATTAGTATTTCACGAGGCTTATTTCAATAAATTACCTTGAAAAATAGCGTTTGAGAAATTGAGGTGATAACTCTTTTGCGAACGGAAGTTAATTATAATTCAGTTGGCTACTTTACATTATACTAAAGCTTTATACCTTTCAGCAATTTATACACGTTGTATGTAGCAATTTTCATCGTATGACCTGGTTCGTTCAACTCAGAACTAAACTTCACAAAGACCAACAATGACCCAGCTTTTAAGCCATATGCGACTAAAGATTCACTTATGTCATCGATTAAACATGTGTTCGCGTGTTCCCATCAAACTCAGAGTAAAGTCCGTATAACATACTAACCGTCTAACTATAAACACACACACACATAATAATAATAATAATAATAATAATAATAATAATAATAATAATAATAATAATAATAATAATAATAATAATAATAATGATAATGATAATAATAATAATAATAATAATAATAATAATAATAATAATAATAATAATAATAATAATAATAACACAACAGAAAAAAGATAGTATAAACACACGCCATAAAAGGTCACAGAAAACGAGAAAGCAACCATACTCTGGGATATGCCAATACACACAGATAGAGAAATTAAGGCAAATAGACCAGATATAGTTGTCAAAGATCATGAAGAAAAAAAATGCTTTCTAATTGATGTATCAATACCAGCAGATGACAACTTTTCTCTAAAAGAAATGGAAAAACTTTCAAAATACAAAAACCTGGAAATAGAGATAACTCGAATGTGGAATCTAAAAACAGAAACAATTCCTATCATAGTAGGTGCCTTAGGTATAATAAAAAAATATTCAGACAAATACATAACAAAAATCACCAGGAACATAGAGCTGCGCTCGGTAATGTAATGAAAGTACGTGATAAAACAAATACTGCCGATAACAACAACAATAACAACAACAACAACAACAATAATAATAATAATAATAATAATAATAATAATAATAATAATAATGATAATGATAATAATAATGATAATAATGATTATTCAGACAAATACATAACAAAAACACCAGGACTTACAAATATATATAACATACAGAAAATTGCACTACTGGGTACTGCACACATTCTACGCAAAACACTTTCAATACAGTAAACATAAGAGCACCACAGCAAACCACAGCACATACCCAAGGCGCACAGAGCTGCGCTCGGTAGTGAAGTGAAAGCACGTTATAAAAATAAAACTACTGAATAATAATAATAATGATAATAATAATAATCTGCTAGAAACAGCCCACATCCTATTAAGACACTGTCAATTCAATAATACAACCTAAACAAAACAATCCACAAACACAAAACACTCTCTATATAGCAAATATAACCAACACCCTGTACACACAATACACAATACAAACACTAATACAACAAAACACTGTACTCGGAACCCATAAAAAAAAATGGAAACTAACGCAATACAATTCAAAGGCGGGTTTTCACACTCTCAACAACAAAAAAGGAGCGCACATTGCTCCACACGCAGTAGAAATTTGCCTGAAACTACTAAATCATGAATGATAATAATAATAATAATAATAATAATAATAATAATAATAATAATAATAATAATAATAATAATAATAATAATAATAATAAAACCTACCAAAAACTGAGCAAATATAAAGATCTTGAAATAGAAATTAGCAATATGTGGAACCTGAAGACGAAAACAATACCTATTGTCATAGGTGCCCTGGGAATGACAGCGAAACGGGCTGATTACTACCTAGCTCAGATACCAGGAAACCCCAAAATGGCTGAAGCTCAAAAGATAGTGCTCATGGGAACTGTCCATATCCTACGTAAAATACTGTCTATGTGATCTCAAATTTTAAAACAAACACATAATTTTCTTATGGTTTCTTAAACATTCTCTAGAACAACACTATGTACAAATCGAAATATATGGTACCCTAGGCATAACACCTACATGAACTTCTAACTTGTTGTCTCTTGAGGTCTCTGGTTGAGACTTGGATCCAACTTGTACAAATGCAAAGCAAAAGTCAAACATAAAATAGTAATAATAATAATAACAACAACAATAACAACAATAATACATTATTATTTTTATTTCAAATTTTTCCACAATGGCAGCTTGGGAGAAGTGGGGGTTGAGTCGATTACATCAACCCCAGTGTTCAACTGGTATGTATGTTATCGACTACGGTAGGATGAAAAGCAAAGTCGTCTTCGGCTGAATTTGAACTCAGAACGTAGCGACGGGCGAAATAGCGCGAAGTATTTCGTCCAGCGTGCAAACGATTCGCCAGCAAACGGCCTTAATAATAATAATAATAATAATAATAATAATAATAATAATAATAATAATAATAATAATCATCATGATAAAAATAATAATTTCCGCGCTGAACAACATGGATGTGCTACACCGGCCTCTCCATTCAAAAACAAATCTAATCTAATAACATCGGTGGAATGCGATAAAGGAACCTGCGGAAGATGCGATCCTTTAACGAAAATAATGACAAAAACGAAATTTTACAGCTTTTCCTATGTACGATATCATAGTGAAACACACATGCAAAATCAACACCGGAAAGTTTACAAATTGTAAAATATAAATGGAACAAAACTGTATGTACATAAATCAAGTAATTACGCATGCATTTGAATGTCTACACAATCATATATACATTTTAATATCCATAGGACTACGCAAACATCCGAATGTTTACACAATCACATGAAATTTACAGAACACACATACATGCATATGAAATCACGTGTCACAAACGAAGCAAAAACAAAAAATAAAACAAAGCATTTTTTTAATTTTTCGAATTAACAGATAGAGTAAACAATTCATAATCTTAAAAACACCACAAAAACTATGTGCGGAGATAAATCTATCAACAAAACAAATACAGATGAATATAGATCTGTTAGCCTTCAGAAGCTACGTTACGAGCAATATTTACATGCAGAGAACTCGGAGGCTATGTTGTCTCAAATAATTAACCCTAAACAGACAGATCCGTCCCCTAATGTCAATGCTCGTCATGCTTCAATGGCAACAAAGCAAAATACAAACTGAATTGGTCGTCAACCGGAACACCAGGGATCGCGTAGTCGAACGATGAATCAGATTCGACTCGAAAAATCAGCTCCTGATACAACTCTTCCCGAAACACAGTAGCTGGAAGTACCCCACAACCAGAATATTCCAACAGACGGCCATCCATACTCGTCATCAAATAACCAAAAGAAAAAGAAGAAAAATGGTCTAGGAGGAGATAATAAAGAAGTTCTTACGGCCTTCTATCATACCATATATTTCCCCACAAATAAATCTAATACTGTACAAACCTACTTAAACTGGAGACAGAAACACCATGAAGTAAGACCCTACATAGGCAGAAACAAAAGTGCTAACGTCAGAACAAACATTATGAAAAAGAAATTACTAACTGAATTAGAAATTGACCAAATTAAACAATTAGTAAGGGATAACAGGATCGAAGTTGCAGCTAAAGAAGATACTACAGAGGAAATAATTATAGACCAGCGCAGGACTGATGAAAATGCAGTAATGATTGAAAGAGTCAATGTAACTGATAAGCAAAGTTAAATACTCTCTGAATCAACCATAAACACTAAGGCAGATGAAAATCAAATAGATGAAGAAAGTCACACAGAAATTGACCCAACAGAACTAAAGTGTTTGTATTCTCAATAGAGAAATTAAGGCCAATAGGCCAGATATAGTTGTCAGAGATCATGAAGAAAAAAAAATTTTAATCGTTGTATCAATACCAATAGATGACAACGTTTCTGTAAAAGAAATGGAGGTACTTTTTCAAAATACAAAGACCTGGCAATAGAAGTAAATCGAATGTGGAATCTAGAAACAGAAACAATTCCTATTATAATGGGCGCATGAGGTATAATCAAAACGTATTCAGACAAATACATAACAAAAACACTAGGACTAACAAGTATATATATGTAACGTACAGAAAATAGCACTACTACGCACTTCACACATCCTATGTAAAACTCTCTCAATACAGTAACAATAAGAGTATCATATCACAGCACATACCCAAGGCATTTAGAGCTGCGCTCAGTAGTGCAGTGAAAGCACGTGATAAAGATAAGATTGTTCCGGTCTTCAGTTTTGGTCTTGCAATGCCTACATTTGTTGTCTGTCAACATTTTCTGCGTTTTATGCAGCGGGTACTTGGTGGGGATCTCTTGTTTGTGGATTGTATGGATGTAGTCTTCAAAGTAGAATGTAGTTTTCATAGTCGTTGCCATGATCGTGTGTGTGTGTGTGTGTGTGTGTGTGTGTGTGTGTGTGTGTGTGTGTGTGAATACACAGGGAGGCCCAAAAGTAGCTTTACAGTTATTCAACTAACTCTTTCGCATTCATATATTAACAGTTTAAGTTTTAATTATAAACAAAATATGGAACCATTATTCTATGCTAATTTAGTTAATTTTGTCAAGCTCCCTTTTCAGTTTGTAAGGTAGAAATTTAAATGTAATAAAATGTTTTAAAAGAGATTTAAAGCGTCAACGTGATAACTGTAAACTTACTTTTGGGGCAACTCTGTATGTCATGAAACCAGTGCAAGGTAAGTAACTCTCTCACACGTTGTACGAAATCATTCGAGATACAGAAACGAAAAATTACGAGCCTACCCCTCAGAGCGAATACTTGGGAGGGTAACGACCAAATTGAAGATATTACTCCAGTATCATGGTATTCTGATTGTTTAAGCCAGTAAAAAGTAAAATAAATTTTTAAAAACGTCTGAGCATACAGATTTTCGATAAGAATATATAAAGTCGAGTTATGCATGTCTAGTGTTTCATGAAATAAAAGTCATTTATTATACTTTTCTTATGTTTCATCTCATGACTGACCATTCATTCATACATTCATTCATTCATTCGTCTATTTAACAAATAGTATGTATTTTTATGCCATCATTATTAATTCTAGTGCAAAAGTGCAACCCTTGAGAATAGAGTAACTTCCCCTGTAGTATCTTAATTTAAGGGAGGTAACTATAATAGAGTTATTTCCCCTATTAGTTGCACCTTGTTTTAGTGTCAAAATTTTGTTTTGCGAGATGATAGGAGCTGGACGCAAGGCCCTGGTTTATTTTTACCCGCTCCTTCCGTTCTTAGTTCAAATCCCGCCGAGATCAACTTTGTTTTTCACGAAAGAAAGAGAGAGAGAGAGAGAGAGAGAGAGATAGAGAGATAGAGAGAGAGAGAGAGTGAGAGAGGGAAAGAGACCACATAGAAGCTTTATGGATCTTATGCAGATAGGAGTGGAGTGGCTGTGTGGTAAGTAGCTTGTTTACAAACCACATGGTTCCGGGTTCAGTCCCACTGCGTGGTACCTTCGGCAAGTGTCTTCTACTATAGCTTCGAGCCGACCAAAGCCTTGTGAGTGGGTTTGGTAAACGGAAACTGAAAGAAGCCCGTCGTATATATGTATATATGTATGTATGTGTGTGTATGTTTATGTGTTTGTGTTTGTGTCCC
>NC_142940.1:10105404-10110404 GCF_046866305.1 Octopus bimaculoides | reverse complement strand
ATGGCATCGGCCTCGGTGGGGAGGTCTGAAGAGGAGCAGACGAATACTCAGAGTCCACCACCATCATCTGCATGCACTGACCGAGTTGGCTGGGACATGTAAGATTCCCTACGGACAGACACAACAATCAAGTTCTCAAATGGAAGCTTCGGGGATAACGGTACAGACGTTCCCAGATGAACTGGTACCAGACGATGAACAGAGACCTTCCGTTGGTAAATCTTACGTTAGAATGATGTATTGAGGGTGGCTACTGAACGATCCTGCTGGAGTATTTTGTCTCACTCATGTGTCACCCGACGGTGGAGCACCTAAGTTTAAGACGGTACGACTTCAATAGAAGGAAACTAGGCAAAGCATAGTGCTCTTGTATCCTTGTGTGAGCGACAGAGGTAACACATCTTATAGTCTGTACACATAATCAGTAGGGTTACCTCACCTTCGTCATCACAGTTTTATTGACGAGGAATATTCGAGACAGCCTCACACTCCCTATTTATATATTTATCTATTTATTTTACTTTTTGCCTGCTCATTCGTCACCACATCGTTCGTTTCATAGTAATGTTGAAGAAACATATACAAGCAACCTGTATACAGTTAATGCAAAAAAAAAAAACAATTCTAAGCATGCTATGCGCTTATACTTGCTTGCCGCATATGTCTCCTGGGTCTGAGGAATACCCGTGCAAATGCCAACCAATCTGGCTTACCAGGCTTAGTGTCCATTGATTTTTGACCAGATTGGCGACAGCTTTCCTATAGAACGCATGGTTCCTACACCAATATCCGGCCTATCACGTCTCTCCCATAGGATTTTCCATTGAGTAGTTTTGCAACAAGTGTCAGTAGAGTTTCACAATTGTTGATGTTATGTATGTGCGTATGTATGTATGTGTGTATGTATGTATGTATGTATGTATGTATGTATGTATGTATGTATACATGTATGTACGTAGGTAGGTATGTATGTAGGTATCTATCTTTCTGCCTGTCTATCTTTCTATCTATCTATTTGTATATGTATGTTTACGTATATGCATGCTGTATGTATGCTTGTTGTGTGCATGCATATATATGCATGTCTGTATGTAACTATGCATCTATGTATGTGATGTACGTTTGCATGCATCTTTGCATGCATGCTTGTATGTACTTATGCATATATGTATACATGCACGAGTGTATGTACGCACGCATGCAACATGCTTGAATTTATGAATATATATATATATATATATATCTGGTCTTCGAAACGTCTAGATAGAATAGAGACAGCTGATGAAGGGATATTCCAAGGGGCTTTCCGTTTTCCTATGTGTTCGTTCCGTTGTCTGTAGTTTATTGTTCTAACGTCCTGTACCCTGATATGCATGTATATACACATATAGATGTAAGTATGTACATATATGTGTGTATACATGTATATATATTCTTTGTATTATATATATATATATATATATATATATATATATATATATATATATATATATATATATATATATGTACGTGTGTTTATGAGCATGTATGTATTAATGGATGTGTGTAAGTGTGCATATTTGTAAGTGAGGCATGTATGCATAAATGTATATATATATATATATATATATATATATATATGTATATATATATATATATATATATATATATATATATATATATTGTATATATATATATATGTATATTTTTTATTCTTTTATTTGTTTCAGTCATTTGACTGCGGCCATGCTAGAGCACCGCTTTAAAAGGTTCAAGTCAAAGAAATCGACCCCAGGACTTATTCTTTGATAGCCTAGCACTTATTTTATAGGCCACTTTTGCCGAACCACCAGGTTACAGTGACATAAGCAATGTATATACATTACGTATGACATACAAATGGCTATTGCGCTAAAGTATTTCACTGAGCTTGTTAATCGAAGTGGTACCCATCAACTCCACAGGATAAGGGGACAGTTGGCTCATGAGGAACTCGTCCGCCTTTGACAGATTTTTAGGCGCAGGTGTGGCTGTGTGCTAAGAAGCTTGCTTCCCAACCACAAGGTTCCGGGTTCAATCCCATTGCGTAACACCTTGGGCAAGTATCTTCTACTTTAACCTGGATCGACCAAAGCCTTGTCAGTGGATTTGGGGCACGGAAAGTGAAAGAAGCCTGTCGTATATATCCACATATATATATATATATATATATATATATATATATATATATATATATATATATATATATATACGTATATGCGTCTTTGTGTCTGTGTTTGATCTCCACCACAGCCTGGCAACCGGTGTTGGTTTGTTACGTCGCCGTAATCTAGCGGTTTGACGAAAGATGTTGACAAAATAAGTGCCAGGTTTTAAAAAAGAAATTCTGGAGTCGTTTTGTTTGACTAAAAATTCTGTGAGGTGGTGCAAATGCAGTCAGCGTTCGTGAGAGACATGGCGAGCTCGATGGTCGGAGTCGGTTCACTCTGAGTGAATGGCGCCGCAAGGTCAAATAAGTACATAATAAGGTAATAGTGGATAACATGGTAGCAGGTTTCTATAACATTGTGGTGGGATTGGCCTCGCCTGAGTATAAAGCATCAATTAAGGCCACGATTTTAATTATATTTTTCATACAGGAGGCATTTCTATAAATTTTTTCCATGCCATTATTTAAAATTGCCAGGTCAGTGAATTATTTTCCTTTAATAAAAAAAAAAGACTATGTCTTTCTAACTGTCAAATAATTACGTAGTTGATCATATTTCACTGAAAAGGTTTAATAAGATCGAAGCATACCCGAAGTTGTCCTCTTACCCAGATCACATTAACTCCCCACCGCCGTGTGTGGTTCTATTTGATTTTGAATCAATAGATTTTGGAATTGTTTGTAGTAATCTTGTCATTAACGCTAATGATGTTTCTTTTCTTCTTTTTTCTTTGCTTTTTCGTCATTACGAATGTAATTTTAATACATTAAAATGCTGAGAAATAACTACATTACATTATTTATATTAGCGTCTACTTAAGTATGTCTCTTCTTTCTTAGGCACGTTCGTTGAATAAAATTATCCTATTAGGATATCAAATATTCAGCCATCTTTCTCAAATGCGGTCAATTAATACTCAAGAGTAATTACAGAAATAAATACGAAGATTAATCGGATGCATGTTCGAAGATTATATGTAGGCGTTGGCATGGCTGTGTGGTTAAGAAGCTGAACCTTGGGCAAGCGTCTTGTACTTCAGCCTCAGGCTGACCAATGCCTTGTGAGCAAATATGGTAGATGAAAACTGTGAGGAAGCCCATCATATATATATATAATATAGGCGCAGGTGTGGCTGTGTGGTAAGAAGCTTCCTTCCCAACCACATAGTCACGGGTTCAGTCCTATTGCGTGGTACCATGGGCAAGTGTCTTTTATTATATATTCGGGCCGCCCAAAGCCTTGTGAGTGAATTTGATGGAAACTGAGATAAGCCTGTCATGTATGTATGTATGTATGTATGTATGTATGTATGTATGTATGTATGTATGTATGTATGTATGTATATATATATATATATATATATATATATATATATATATATATAAACTGTCATGTATGTATATGTATGTGTTTGTATATATATATATATATATATATATATATATATATATATATATATATATATATATAAACTGCAGCATGGACAAAGATGTCTCCATGAGGTTTGCAAAAGCAGGAGCTTCGCTTGGCAGACTTTGGACACATGTGTGGGCCGAACAAAGAATCAGACTCTCCACCAAGCTCGCAGTCTATAGGGCAGTCGTCATCACCTCTCTGCTCTACGGCTGTGGGATGTGGACGCTGTATAGGAAGCAAATGCGAGTACTTGACCAGTTCCACCTTCGCTGCTTGCGACGAATCATGGAAATTTCCTGGGAGGACAAAGTCTCCAACACTGAGGTGCTTCGCAGAGCCGAAATGCCCAGGATCGAAACTCTCATCGTGAAAGCCCAGCTCCGGTGGGTCGGACATGTAGTCCGAATGAACGACGAGCGTCTACCAAAGATGATCTTCTCTGAGTTGGTTTCTGGAGTAAGAAATCCTGGAAGGCCACTGAGGCGATGCAAGGACAGCCTCAAAACTTCCATTGAGGCCTGCGGCATTTCAGCCCGTGGCTGGGAATCGCTTGCCTCTGACCGTGGCACCTGGCGTCCAGCTGTCCAAAAGGATGTTAGGCTGTTCGAGGAAAAGCATCTCAAGAGCCAAGACCAGAAGCGACAAGCCCGAAAAGAGAGGATCCCCGACCCTACTTCTGCTGTCACGTGCCCAACATGTGGCCGCGTCTGCGCGTCCACCTTTGGGTCCGCTTCCACCTCCAGCGTCACTGACGTCATTGTCGAACCCCGACACACTTCCATTATATATATGATCAGTCACGTGATGGACAAGGAATGGGTTCTCTACTACGCTCGCATTTATTTATATTTAAATGAGAAGATTGTATGTAATGGCGATAGTAGTTTTGTATCTAATGGCGGGAGGTAGTTTCACTACATATATATATATATGGGGGTGCTTCAGAATATTCTGAATTAACGCTATTTTGTGGTAATGCTAAAGTGGAGTCACTAAGGCGGAGTAAATCTGGGGGCGCACCATTGAATAGTGAAAAGGAAGTGCCGTCCAGCGACGGACATGAATTCACCAACCGAAGATCCACAAATTTGTGGATCTCTATATCAGAAATCACTGCTATAACATAACTTGGTAAGGATTAAATCTCTAAAGTATGGATTAATTTGGATGGCTTTCAGAGTTTATTTACTCGAGAAATAGCTTACGAAAGCACGAAAGCAGAGACTTAATTGATTACTAAATACGAGACAGTTTATAAACGATACATTTGTATCAAGTTGAAAGCAAAGTTGTTGATAATAATTGTTCATTAGTCCTTGTCCAGTCACGATCCACGATCTAGCAGAGCTGATATACGATCAAAGATGTTTCAAATCATAACCAACTCGTCTATAT
>NC_142940.1:10095404-10102904 GCF_046866305.1 Octopus bimaculoides | reverse complement strand
GTCGTGGGTTCCAGTTGATCCGATCAACGGAACAGCCTGCTCGTGAAATTAACGTGCAAGTGGCTGAGCACTCCACAGACACGTGTACCCTTAACGTAGTTTTCGGGGGATATTCAGCGTGACACAGTGTGACAAGGCTGGACCTTTGAAATACAGGTACAACAGAAACAGGAAGATAGAGTGAGAGAAAGTTGCGGTGATAGAGTACAGCAGGGTTCACCACCACCCCCTGTCGGAGCCTCGTGGAGCTTTAGGTGTTTTCGCTCAATAAACACTCACAACGCCCGGTCTGGGAATCGAAACCGCGATTCTACGACCGCGAGTCCGCTGCCCTAACCAGTTTATATCATATTGATAATAACAAAGAATATGGAGACTTGTGCATCCTCAAAATATATTTTATAGTTACATACAGCGTATTATAATGACCTACAAGTATCTCCTCTGCAACGACTACTCACTGTTGTAGATGCAACCTTGGAATGTTGTCAGTACAGCTTCATCAGGGATCGTCCATTTGGTCTTCTTTGAAGTGAACTGGTTGAAGTAAAGTTTTGTTAGCCAGTGTCCTGTGGGAGATAGGGGTGTTATTCATGTGTTGCTGACCTTGATTTCATCGTAGTCGACGTTAGAAGCTGCGGCTTGGTCTTTAAATAGGTTAAGGTCGAGATTGTTGCTTTTGTGAGTTTCTTTGATCGTCTTAACAGTTGAGTGCGCCATTTTTGATTCTGAGTGCAGTGTTTGCATTGAGGCGTTTCTGTTTGTTTATCCATTTTTTGGTTGTGTTGTCACCCTTATTTTCTTTACACATTGTGTAAGGTATTCGTTGCTTTGATGATGTTCATTAATACTTTTATTAAATATTCTTATTCAACTATTATTATTTATATTTATATTAAGCTTTAAATTTTGCTGGGGCGTTGGTTATCTAGAATGGACAATTAAACAATTAAACAATATCCCCCTACCATTGCAGACTGAGTTTTTGCTTTCTCTTCTTCTTCTTCTTCTTCTTCTTCTTCTTCTTCTTCTTCTTCTTCTTCTTCTTCTTCTTCTTCTTCTTCTTCTTCCTCTTCTTCTTCTTCTTCTTCTTCTTCCTCTTCTTCTTCTTCTTCTTCTTCTTCTTCTTCTTCTTCTTCTTCTTCTTCTTCTTCTTCTTCTTCTTCTTCTTCTTCTTCTTCTTCTTCTTCTTCTTCAGCTATACTATTCAGATTAGAAATTCATCTTTATACCAATAATAATTAAAACACTCCGTTTTGTGAGTAAATGCCAGGGTTTTCAGAAAAAGAAATCATCTAGCGAACACGCACATTAAAAATACGATCTGTAAGCGGAACAGTAAATATATACAAGACTTTTCTCAAATTCAAAATACGAATTTGTATCATAGTTAGAGCCCAGCTCAATTCTTACTTCAAATAATTAGAAATAGAAAGAACATACGTACATGTATGCATACATATATATATATATATACACGTATGTGCGTATATGTATAATTGCATATATAGATACATATTTCGCTAAAACTATGACATATATTACTTTTGCTCGTACGCATAGTATTGTTGTTCCTTTCACTGTCGCTAATATACAACGTATGTGTATGTGAGTCTGTATATGCGTATACATGTATACATCAATGCATACATATGTATATGTATATGTGTGTGTGTCTATATATCTGCATATATATATATATATATATATATATATATATATATATATATATATATATATATATAAATACACATATGTATATGTATATATACTTGTATGTGCGTATGTAACAAGCATGCATAAATGTACATACATGCATACGTACACCAAATATACAAATGTATAAATATTGAGTGTATGTTCATGAGTGCATTAGTGTGGGAGAGAGAGAAAGGTTTACATACACATAAATGCAAAACTGATGCCAGGATCCGTTACAGATTTAGTAATATATATATATATATATATATATATATATATATATATATATATATATATACATGCACACACTCACACGCATATAAAGCATGCATTCATGCATACAGCACATACACATGCATACGTACATTACATACGCCCGCAAATACATATATACATAATTATATACATACACATAGATAGATGGATTAATGGATAGATATGTATACATGCGTACATATAAGTGTGTATGTGTATGTATGCATGTATGTATTATGTTATACATGTACATATATATATATATATGTATATATATATATATATATATATATGTATATATATATATATATATATATATATATATATATATATATATATATATATATATATATATATATATATATATATATATATATATATATATACTGCATAGATACAGCTCAATGTCCAATGACACTACTATAAAACGGAAAGACTTCCATTATGCATTTGGTAAAGTGCCAACTCTGTAGTGTTTTCAGCATTTCAGAGAGCGTTACAGGATCAATATATATGTAACTAACAAATGTCAGACTGCCATACCTGCTTCAGATAGCACTTGACTAATTCAATGGTAGAAACTTAAATGGAGACAACGTATTGCCGGAAGTGTGACGTTTAGAGAGGAAAGAGTAAGTTCGCTACGAAAAGATCTGATTTACATATTAAAAGAGAACAGAGGAGGGAAAAAAATTAAAAGAAACATAGAAAGTTTAAAGTGGGTGGGAAAGGAAAACGAGAAGTTAAAACTCTTCGGTGTGAATCTTGCTAATGTGTGTGTGTGTGTGTGTGCATATATGTATGCATATATGTATGTATATATATATGTGTGTGTGTGTGTGTATTTATTTATATATATATATATATATATATATATATATATATATATATATATATATATATATATATATATATATATATATATATATATATATATATATGTATATATATATAAGTATGCATATGTATATATATATATGTGTGTGTGTAAGCATATACGTATGAATATGCATGTGTACATACATATATATATATATATGTATGTATGTTTGTATGTATGTATGTATACACACATAGTATGTAGTCGTGTCTTATGTGTGAATACGTGTACACACACACATAATGTATTATACTGTATTATATGTGTGTATGTGTGCGTGCATGCATATTTACAGAGGTAGTGTGCATGAATATGTATTCACCAAGGATATTACTGTATACAATGTATATATGCAAGTATGCATACCTGTCACCGTTGAGACACTTGTATGTGTGTGTCTGTGTCTTTGTGAACGTATGTATTTGAATATATTAATGTGTATATGCGTACGTATATGCATGTATGGGTAGTTGAATTTTTATACATCAAAGGTAGTCACATATCCCATTTTTGTCGTTTCCCCCCCCCCCTCTCTCTCTCTCTCTATCTATCTCTGTCATGCTTTAAGAAGGCAATAGTTGACCTGAGAGGGGTAGTATAGAGCGGAATCGTTACAAGGAGACAGAATAAATAGGTTAATATGTGTAGAAGATGAAGCGGTATGGTGCATATATATATATATATATATATATATATATATATAATAAGTAGTAAATAATATATAATATACATGTATGTGTATATATATATATATATAATATAAAATATATATATGCATATATACACACATACATGTACATGCCTACATATATATGTATATATGCATGCATATATGGGTACAGAACGTCAAAAAACATGAACAAAATGAGAAAAAATATATATATATATTATTTATATTATTATATGATCGAACGCCACGCATCCATTTCCAAGTAAGTTTTATCTTAATGATTCCGATGCGCACTTTACAACCTGTCGCTATTTTATCTTCCTCTTGTTCTTCTTCATTTCTGTTTTTTCTCTCCCACCCTTTCTCTAATTCTTCACCTCTCCCCTTCACCGTTCCATCTCTCTCTCTCTCTCTCTCTCTCTCTCTCTCTCTCTCTCTCTCTCTCTCTCTCTCTCTCTCTCGCTCTCTCTCTCTTACACTCTTCCTCCTTGACTCTCTCGTTGCTCACACGTAACCAACGGCTATCTATCTTTCTTCCACTTCCTTCCTAAAGACAAGACGTGCTTTTGCCTGTCTCTTCTCAAAGCTGATTTTTCCAGCATTCACCACTTCACCTCGTCTTGGCTCAACAGCCCTCACCGTTTGCTTTTAATGTTCTGCAAAGAATGCGTTTAAAAAAAAAAAAAAAAGAACGCCGGTGATAGTTAAAAAAATATTCCTCTGAAAAAACTTTGTCCGGGCGAGTTGTCTTCCTTCGCTCACTTGATAGCTAGGTTTTCCAATTTTGAAGTAAAAATTTCCCACGGCTTCCGTCCTGGAGTTCAGGTAGCCTCTTGGCTTATGTGAGTTCATAAGGATTTTATACTTTTCTGCCATGCACAGTTTACATAGTCTTGCTCCACTGCGATAGAGTCCACAAGTTTCTAGTAATTTCCATATATATACTTGAAGAGACAGAGAGAGACAGAGAGACAGACAGACAGGGACAGGGATATCTAGCTAGCTAGGTAGATAGATAGATAGATAGATAGATAGATAGATATGGAGAGAGAAAAGCACATATATACATGTGCACATACATGCGCGCGCGCACATACACACACACATTGAGGTATTGAAAGCATTCTGACATAATGAGGTTGATTTAACTGTCCAATGACATGTGTATGCTATATATATTATGTTGTCGCCGTTATGACAACTACCGACATTTTGTATACTCATTCAGTTAATTTATCGATTACTGTCGGTGATTTCAAAGCAAATTGATTTTTGTTCTTGTTCTTTTTTTTTTGTTTTTTGGCTTTCACTTTTGGAATTATAAGTTTTTGATAAAAATCAAGCAAATAAATATTTAAAACTTATCACGCGTAAAAATGGATCTCCGTCAGTATCGACCATGAGTATTCAATTGTTACATGAAACTGTGGGAGGACAAACACAGAGACACAAATATATATATATATAAATACACATATATACGACGGGCTTCTTTCAGTTTCCGTCTGCCAAATCCCCTCTCAAGGCTTTGGTCGGCCCGAGGCTATAGTAGAAGACACTTGCCTAAGGTGCCACGCAGTGGGAATGAACCCGGAACCATGTGGTTGGTAAGCAAGCTACTTACCACACAGCCATTCCTGCGCCTCAGGAATTGTATAAAAAATAGTTATCAAAATATTTTGTATATGGTAGAAGTATAAGCAATTTGTTGCACATAATTTTCTTTACAGCAAAATCTTATATGGAGCCCGAAAGGGAAGTAGAATCGTTACTGTGTCGGACAGAATGCTTTGCAGCTTTTCTTCCGTTCTATGCGTTCTGAGTTCAAATTCCGCCGAGGTCGATTTTTGCCTTCCGTTCTTTCAGGTTCGTTAAAATAAAGTACCTCTTAAGTACTGGGCACTCAGCCCTCCCGTTGAACTTGCTGTCTTTGTGCCAAAATTTGAAATTATTATTAATATTATTATTATCGCTCGTCGCACTCCTTTATTCATTAAGAATTAAACAAGTTAATTTGACGCAACCTAAATATCAGCGACATACATTTTTTCTCACAAGTTTTTTTTTCTTTTTTGCTGGTATTTTATGAATACAATAAATATTTTAAGCATATTTCATATTATTTGCGCTTCCAGTTCGATATTTCTTTTGTAAAATCGAGTGGAGAATAGATAGTCAGATATGTCTTTAAATTAGTTTAAGAGAGACAGAGAAAGAGAGAAACAAAGAGAGAAAGACAGAGAGCGAGAGAGAGAGAGAGAGAGAGAGAGAGAGAGAGAGAGAGAAACAGAGAGAGACAGAGAGAGACAGAGAGACAAAGACAGAGAGTTAGAGAGAGGGAGAGATAGAGAAAAGAGAGACGGACAGACAGAGAATGCGGGAGCTGGAATGACAAGGAGAAAGGGGAAAGAGGCGCAGGAGGAGCAGGAGGGAGCTGCAGAAGACAGATACATACGTACCTACACATGTACAGACTTACGTCATCTCTCTCTCTCTTTTTCTCTCTCCTTCTTATATATATGTGTGTGTGTGTGTGTGTGTGTGTGTGTGCGTGTGGGTGTGTGTGTGTGAGAGAGAGAGAGAGAGAGAGAGAGAGAGAGATAAAGAAAGAAATAAAGAAAGAGAGAGAGAGAGAAAGAAAGAAAGAAAGAAAGAGAGAGAGAGAGACAGAGAGAGAGAGAGAGAGAGAGCGAGTTGCGCAGTCTCCACGATCAAATGGCTCTAGGTCCGAATCCACTGTCTGGTACTATAGTCCTCTCAGTCCTACCTACAAAAAGTCTTCGAAAAAGACGAAATGGTCACGACTGGATCGACGTTTCTCTAATTTCAATCATAAATTCACTGACGACTACCTATTGAAATATTGCATTGAAATAAACCGAAACTGTACTAGCTACATCCATTTACATGTCTTTTCGATAGGCAGGACTTCGTGGTTAACAAACTTGCTTTGCAGCCACGTGGATTTAAGTTCAATCTTGCTGCGCTGCACCTTGGGCATGTAGCCTCTGAACGACCAATGCCTTCCGACTAAATTTCATAGATGGAAACTGTCTGGAATTCCGTCGTATATATATGTGTGTGTGTATATATATATATACGGCTTTAAAGAGAGCTCAAAACTGATCCATTGAAAATACTTTATTATAATAATAATAATAATAATAATGAAAATGACCTATGATCATTTCGATGCAATATCCAGATCGATTCGAGCATATTATAAAATATTATAAAATATTATAAAATATGGGATACTACATCTCATCAGGGCCTTATTATTATTATTATTAGTAATATGCAGACAAAAAAATAAATAAATAAATATATATATAAAGAATAATAAGGTACTCAGATATCTGTATAGTTGTACATTTACAGATTCTTATTAATATGTCACATGTTTTTATAAATTACCGCTTGCATCTATTCTTGTAGATTCTCCAGAACAAATCGATTACACTATGAAAAAGAAAAACCCGTTTTCTGCAGGTTAATGAAAATTAAAATAAAATTTAAAATTTAATATTTTTCATACGAAGAGTATAGAATATGCAAGTATATTGACTCTCTCATCTTGGTGCCGCACCTCCAGAGACAGAAGAAAGAAGAAAAAAAATCTCACATCCAAGTCGTAAGAAGGCACTTAATACCAACTGCTAGATGAAACAGACGGAGTGTCCAGCTCGTCGCCTAACGTTACTTAGATATAATCCTTTCTATTATAGGCACAAGGGCTGAAACTTTGGGGGAGGAGGCTAGTCGATTACATCAACCTCAGTGCGTAACTGGTACTTATTTCATCGAGCCCGAAAGAATAAAAGACAAAGTCGACCTCGGCAGAATTTGTACTCAGAACGTAAAAAACGGACGGAACGTTGCTAAGCATTTTTGCCCAGCGTGTTAACGATGCTGCCAGCTCGCCGCTATAATTGTCGATCTAAGATTAATATTTAATTCATATTCGACTTATGGGATCAATATTTGAATGCGT
>NC_142940.1:10042904-10085404 GCF_046866305.1 Octopus bimaculoides | reverse complement strand
TGACGCGAACAACCGAACGGATGCCTGTGTACAAGGCAGCCATCCAGCCGCGGAAAACGGGACCGAAGCCGGCCGCTTCGAGGACGGCCTCCAAGTATCGATGGTCTACCCTATCGAAAGCTTTCGATTGATCCAAATTGATCAGGGCCCCACCCATGCCAGGTTCCTTAACTACCCTCTCTATGATGTAGCGCATCAGATGGAGGTTGTCATGGATGCTCCGGCCCGGCACGGCGCACGTCTGCTCCGTGCCGACCAGTTTCTCGATGACAAGCGCCAACCGCTTGGCTAACACCTTGGCCAAAATTTTCATGTCTGCATTGAGCAGAGTGATGGGCCTAAAGTTATCTATGGCGTCCCCCTTGTTTGGATCTTTCTTCAGCAGCGTTACCGCTCCTCGGCTCACAAAACCGGGAATGCTCCCGTTCTGCTGCCAGTTGCAGTACACGACCGCCAAGACTTCTCCAAACAAGTCTGGCATACAGTTGTAAAGCTCGTAGGGCAGACCATCCAAACCCGGAGATTTGTCCGTCGAGCAACCCGCCATCGCGTCCCTCACCTCCTCCGCCGTGATGACCCCTTCGCAGCACTCCGCCTCTCTTGCCGAGAGTCGTGGCAAGCTGTGCAGGTAGGCACTAAAGTCCACCCTGCCTTCTCGCTCGCCACTCCTCCCGAACAGTCGGGCAAAATGCCGCTGAAACGCCTCGCACATCTTGCTCGGCTCGAGCAATTCGCGCCCCTGTTCGTCTACCAGAGACCGGATGGTGGCTCTGTTACCCCGCTGCGCCTCCGCCACCCGGGCCTCTCGTGCGGCTCCAACACCTTCATTCCTCAGAGCACGCATCCTTGCCCTGACAGCACACCCTTCGTGTTTAGCATTGAAGTGTTGGTCGAGGGCCAACCTCGCCGCTAAAACGTCGGATGCGATGCCACTTCGCAATGCCTCTTCTAACTTTATCACTAGCTCCCCCTCTTCTCTGTTCCTCTCTACAGCTAGTGCCCTGCTATACCTTATTGCTTCCGCCCTCACTGCTCTCTTGAGGGCAAACCACCATTTGTTGTTGACGATGGCTCCCGTCAAAGCCCTCTTTACTAACGTGCTAATCCGGTCTCTGAAAACCTGTCTCGACGGGAAAGACGCGTTTAGTTTCCAGTAACCGGGACCCTGCCTATGTGCCTTATCTAAGTCTAGCGTACACGTCACAAGTTTGTGATCCGTGTAGCTGACTATGTGGAACTGTGGACATCCTAAACTATCTCTATCTCTTGTCCTACACACTATCCTATCTAGATACGATCTCGACGACCCAATGCGGTTGCTCCAAGTCCACGTTGGCACATTTGGGTGGTCGAGTCGGTACCTGTCAGACAACTGGAAGCGTCTGAGCAGGTCTATGAGGCCTTTGCATCCCCTTCTACTTTTGTCACTCCCCACGTAGTCTAGATGCGTGTCCAAGGTAGCATTCCAATCCCCCACTAAAAGTAAGGGACGAGACGTTCCCAGGAATACTTCTAGACGTCGAAAGAAGTCCGACCGACCTGTTAAAGGAGGCACATAAACTGCCAGCAACCGAAAAGCGCCTCCATCGCTGCCGTCCACATCTAGGACAACCAGTCTACCCTCCGGGTCCGTAAATATCGTCTTTACTTGGAGATCCAGACTCTTGCGAAAAAGAACCGCCGTGCCACTACCGCCCATCCTCGTCAGACAGGGAGAAAAATAAATGTTAAACTGTCCGCCAAACATGGACTTTAGGGCCCGCGGTTCATGGAGTCTGGTCTCACTAATGGCTATGATATCCAAATTGTGTGACTTGATGTCATTTAAGAGGTACCCTTGTTTCCAAGGGGACCCTAAGCCACGCACATTCACACAACCAATCTTCACCATGATTCTATTTATACGTGTGCTTTAAAGCACAAAACAAAAGAACAGAGTGTTACTTGCCGTTAGAAAGTTTTGTTTCCTCCTTGGATTTTTCACCAAGGAGGCTATTGTACAATTTCTTGCACAAATATTTCTGGAATCCCCCTACCGAGTTGGGGTAGAGGGATTTTATTGTGTTGTGTAATGCTGGTGTTACATGAATAATTTTAATGTGTTTTGGCGGTGTTGTACGTGGGTGGTTGTTGGTTTTGATATCGTTATTTGTGATGTTTGTTTTAGAGTTGATGTAATTCATCAACTCTGTGTTTGTACTGTCTATTGCTGTTAGCATTGTTTTTTTTATATTACTATTGGTGTTAGTAGTATTTTCGGGAGATGTGAATCTCCCTGCTTTGTTTGTGTTTGCATTTTGTTTTGTTTTCTTCTTACTGCGCTTCCTCTTTCCTTTCGTAGCTATTTTCCACTCCTCCCCACTCTCTTCATCGGATGATGGGAGATCTGAGGAGTCAGAAAGAGGTAACGGCAAATTTTGTGCGTCTGTGTGTGTTTCTGTGAATGTTTGTGTTGCTGTTTTTATTGATGTTGGCTCCTTGTTATTTATGTGTGGTGTATGTGATATGGGGGAGGGAGAGGCAGTCTTGGAATTTTCTTTTTTTTCTTCTGTTTTTGCAGTTTCTGTTGTCTTTTCTGTTGTGGTTATTGCTGATATTTCTGTTGTTGTTTTTTGCGTTGCTGGTGGTGTTGGTAGTAAGGTTTTTCTGTTGGGGGTATTTGGTAGTTGCTTCTGGTGTTGTTGTTGTTGTTGTTGTTGTTGTTGTTTTTGTTTAGCGGCCAGAGGGCAGTCCTTTTTCAGATGTGCTTCGCTGTTGCATAGGTAACAGCGAGGTCGCCTGCCCTCTACCACCACATACAGCTTGTGGTCCTCTGCCAATCTAATGTTTGGAGGAATTTTCTGTGAAGCCTCCTCCGTGATGTGGAGAAGGATTTCCAGATTTTTCCCTCCCCAGTTCTTTTCCTCTCCGACCGTAATCTCCAAAATATTTGCCTCCTCCATTTCCAGGCACACGGCCGATATCAGCCATTGGGTGTCCACCTCCGATGGCACATTTTTTATCATAACTTTGGTCACTCTCTGTCCTAGATAACTCGGTATCATTACCAAGTCATCTGTGCGGAGAGAGAGTGTCGAAAATTGTTTAGCTAAATTTTCATCCAGAAACCTTACTTGCACCGTTCCAAATTTCCTTCCCCAGGTGACATGATTCTGATAAGGCCAAATTTTTCTAAGACAAACTTCAATTTTATCTGTGCTAACATTTTCTACACGTCTGGTTTTTGTGTTTACCAGTTTATAAATGATGCACTTTTTGTTTTTCATTTCTATAATATCTTTTGGGATGTTAATTCTGACATCATCTCCTTCTTTCGTAAGAAGGGATTTTGTGTCTTTTATTTGTTTTTGTGTGAATGTCACTGTTGTTCTTTTTTCCTTTAGAGCATTTGCGAAATTTGTTTTTGTTGTGCTGGCGGACATGTTCTTCTGGATATTTTTGTTTATGTTGGTGTATGTACTGCCTGGTTCAAAGGTGGTGGTAGTGGCAGCAGAGTTTGTTGAACAGGTGATGGTGTCATTGCTGACGGCCGATAACTTTACTTCCTTGTTGTTGCTGTTGTTGTTGTTGTTGTCGTTGTTGCTGTTGTTGTTGTTGTTGTTGTTGTCGTTGGTGGTGATGATGGCGTCAGCAGCAGTGGTGCTTACGTCAGAGACATTTGTGACGGTTTTCACGCATGGTTTTGTAACCTTGGTTACAGTTTTGTTTTTGTTGTTGGTGTTGGTGGTGTTGGTGGTGGTGGTGGTGGTGAGAGGGCTGTTAGTAGCTGTACTCACAGTCTTTGTGACGTTTATAGCAACTGCGTTCCTGTCACTGCATGCGCACGCGCTATTCTGTTCTTTTTTCTCTTCTGGCATCTGAAGCCTCGGGAAATGCTTGTCAAAAGAACAAGACAAGCGTTCCAAAATTATGTTTCTCGACATTTTTCAAATGTCAAGAAGGAAATTTTTGTATTTTGCTAGGGCCGAAACTGCCCCTGGGGGTCAATTCCTGCCCTTGAAAATACACACAAATGAAGCCTAGGTGCTTCGCAACAAAATTATTTAAAAATTCCAACAAAATGTGGACAGTAAAAGGTCAAATAAACGTTTACCTTCGCAGCCGATGTGACAGCACGTCCGTGAGAAGAGATAGATAGATAGATAGATAGATAGATAGATAGATAGATAGATAGATAGATAGATAGATAGATAGACATGTATATTGTATAAAGGATCGTTGGTAAGGCCAGAACAATGCAAGGCAAATCACAAGAAAACAAATATATGAATTATTTCGCGTTGTTCTGTCCTTACCCACGATCCTTTATACAATATATTCTACATAATGCTTCACAGTAATTATTCCAATACATATGTATGTATGTATGTATGTATGTATGTATGTATGTATGTATGTGTGCATGTATGTATATACATATTAAAAATAGGGAAGGCCAGTTTATGGGATTACCTTAGGTTTGTCGTCCATAAAGGGTTTAGCTTTATGGCGTATCGTCAGATCCCCAAAACCTGTTAGCCCATGACCATATGTGTGTGTGAATGCGTGTGTACGCATATATATATATATATATATATATATATATATATAAAAGTTCAAAAAAAGACAAAAAACAACAACGTGAGGACGTGATACGGATAGTGTTATTAGACGCTCGGGAAATATATATATATATATATATATATATATATATATATATATATATATATATATATATAATACAAATAATACGTGAGTATATGCATATATACGTACATGTATGTACATACCTACATCTACATGTATATATATATATATAGATGCATATCTGGGTACAGGACGTCACAAAAAACGTGGACAAAATGAAAAGCAGAACATAAACAGAGCACAGAAAACATATATATAACAGTAATATGCATATATATATATATATATATATATATATATATATATATATATATATATGTATATATATATATATATATATATATATATATATATATATATATATATATATATATATATATATATATATATATATATATATATATGAGTGCGTATAAAACAAATAGTAATGTATAATGGGACCATCAAATTTAGTTGGCAAATATATATACACAGGACAGGAGCACTCCGTCCCAGCTGATACGATCAATGGAACAGCCTGCTCGTGAAATTAACGTGCAAGTGGTTGAGCATTCCACAGACACGTGTACCCTTAACGTAGTTCTCAGGGAGATTCAGCGTGACACAGAACTTGCCGAAGAATGCGATGCAGAAGTAAGTCATCGACTTAAATGACGAGCTAATTTCCTATTTGATACCATACAAAATGAAATCCTAGGGGCATATGATCGTAACACTCTAAATGAGATCAGAAAAGAGTTTGAAGATTCCATGTTTATTGGTATGATTATATGTGATCGCTCTGGCATGGAATAAGAATCAATTATAGTCATTATGTTTCTTATTTCTTTATTGCCCACAAAGGGGCTAAACATAGAGGGGACAAACAAGGACAGACAAAGGGATTAAGTCGATTACATCGACCCCAGTGCGTAACTGGTACTTAATTTATCGACCCCGAAAGGATGAAAGGCAAAGTCGACCTCGACGGAATTTGAACTCAGAATGTAACGGCAGACGAAATACTGCTAAGCATTTCGCCCGGCGGGGTAACGTTTCTGCCAGCTCGCCGCCTTATACATTTCACATTTGAAAGATTAAGAAGATTACATCGAGTATACAACTTTCCATTATGGATATGTAGAGATATGCTTTCATTAGGTTTGTCATTTAAAGGCAATAGTGGTGTCTGTTTGCTTTTGCACAGGCGTTCAAAATTCGGAAGGAAGTCCAAGCAGAAACTAAATCTCTTTAATTACAAGTTGTTTGATGTATATGTGTACTTGTTTGTGTGTAGAGAGTAATTTATATATGTATTATCATCTTTCACCCTCTCTTATTCTCTCTTCTCTCCTTTTCCCTCTTATTGTGCATATACACATTTATTCGTGTATATGATTGTGTGTACGTCTTTTTTGCGTGCAACAGTTGTTACTGCTTTCTACACAATATAAATAAATAACGATGATAATAAAAACAGCAGCAACAACAACAACAACAACAACAACTATGCTTACCATGGCATTGAAGAAAGTCAGCTGTAGAAGATACTTAACTTCATTGCGGCTTAGAGTTATTTATGCATTCATTCGCTTCTTCAGTTGTCGTTAGCAGCTTCTACTTTCTTTAATTACTATTTTTTTATAGTTCTAAAGTTGACCTTCATACGTTTTTAAAATCATTGAGTAAAGAAAGAGAGAGACGGAGGAGAGATAAAACAGAGACAGACAAGCACGCAAACAGACAGACTACTGATAGCGTCCTGGTTAATCAAATGAAATTATATTATTATTATTATTATTATTATTATTATTATTATTATTATTATTATTATTTTCTCCGTTTTCTTCCTCTGTTTAGACGAACATTCCTACATTTTCGGACAAAACCTTTTGTAACCTTCTTCCTGTCTTTGTCCTTACATGTCTTTAATTGATATTAGCCCTTGTGGCCAATAAAACGAATTATCATTATTATTATTATTATTATTATTATTATTAGTTTCAAATTTTGGCACAGGACTAGCAATTTCGGGTGTGTGGATAAATCGATTAAATCACCCCCAGTGATCGACGGATTCATATTTTATGGATTGAAGTCAGAACGTAAAAGACGGACGAAATACCACTAAGCATTTTGTCCGGTGCGCTAACGATTCTGTCAGCTCACCGCCTTAAACGATATTGATATCTTATCTTTTTACAAGGGTATCGCCTTGATAGGTTCTTAGAGATCAATGCCAAGTATGTGTATATGTACGTATGTGCGCGTGTGCGTATGTGTGTCTATAATTAAGCCCTTAGCCAACCGTTGTCGCCAATCAATGTGTCAGAAGCACTTTTGAAAGAACTGTGTGTGTGTGTGTTTTCAAACTGATTTTTCAGCCTTTTAACTTTTGTTGTTTTTGTTTTTATTGATTTGTTTACCCATATACATACATATATAGCTGCAAAACTCTTTCTAAGGTATTTATGGTATTTGTATAATTATTATTATTTTCTTCTGTTGTATATAGCCGTTATATATGCATAATTCTTCGTCTGTTGTATTGATATAACGTCTTGTTTGTTTCTGTCTCAGTATACATTCGCTAGCTTTTTCCCGTAGCTTAATAACAGCACTGGCGCCTCCAAGACTGAGTGGTATCAATGATAATGGCGCGAAACAACGATGATATTTTGGCTCATTGACTGACAAGGAAGACTCAGCTGTGAATATTCCGTGTATCGTGTCTTTGTCTATATTCCCCATCCGGTAAGTTTTCATCTAATTTTCCATTTGCTCTGCTTTCGTCTAACTTTTTCTCCTTGTGTTCTATCTGTTCAACCTTTTATGCATACATATATACACATGCATATATGCATATACATACATACATAAAGTACTTCGTGCTTTATTTCATCGACACCGAAAAGATGAAAGGCAAAGTCGACTTCGGTAGAGTTTGAACTCAGAACCTCAAGAACCGGAAGAACCTACGCGCTAACGACTGTGTTAGTTCGCCACCTTTAATTGTTTCAAATCTCAGCATAAGGCCAACAATTTTGGAAGGAGAGGTAGTCAATTACTTTAGGATCTAGTTTTTTTATTCGCAAAATATGCATTTTTTAAAAATAAGTTTAAAATATCTGAAAATCGGCTATAATAATGTAGTCTTCCAGTCTCATTAGTATGAAGGTATTATGTTGTGGAGAAAAAAAATTGGAGGAAAAAGTTACAGAGGTTTAAAAATCGGAGAAACTCTCTATTTTTAGCCAATAGCGAAACAGAAATTTTCTGCGTTTAGCGGAGCAAGTGTCAACTTAAAAGTTGTACCCTATAAAATTTATAGTTTAGCGTCTATGAGATGACTTGTTCATTGTAGGTTTCTAAATAAACAGAAATAAAATCAACATATATCATCTTACTGTTTCTTTTGTCACTTCATTGATTGTATTTTTTTATTATTTTTAAAAATTTGTTATATCGATATGTTTGTCTGCATGTGTTTACTTTATGCGTATTTCAATATTATATATACCTGTCATGTATTTGTATACAGCATTAATATATTAAGTGCATGTGGATGTCTGTATTCACATATAAGTTTATATGTACATTTATGCATTCATATGTGTGTGTGGGTGTGTGGGGGGGGGGTGCGTGTGAAGAGGGCGTCTGTCTCCAAAACTCCAAAGTTGAGTAACGTTTTCATACTAGGATTTGTAAACTACGCTAAGAATAACATATATGAAATGAACAATATGTAAAAATAGTAACACAGGAAAAAGCACAGAAAAAATACTAACACACAGAAGCACAGAAAAATATGTAATATACTAATACACAGAAATATTAAAACAAAACGCGGGTGAAAAGAATCTCGTGGTGTGAAGAATCGAGTGCGTAGAATCAACATAGAACAACGGGCGTCACAGACAGCAGTGAAATGAACCACGAAGTCGCAGACAACAGTGAAGTGAACCACAACACAGCGTGCGGTTGTCATGGTAACAAGCTGCTAATGCCACTCTGTCTGTTGATTGGCTAAAATTAGCTAAATTTCCCAACTTTAATTCCAAATAGCATCAGATTCTTTTATTTCAGAGATAAAGTAAGCGGTTGATCGTAATCAAAATTCAGGGTTGCATCGACACACCAAGCTTAAAAGCAATCTGGGCAAAATTAAAGGGTGCTCATTTTGCACACACACACACACACACACACAAGCACACACGCACGCACGCAAATTTATTTTAAACAAAAAGACTACAACAAATTAATCAGTAATATACTTTCCGTTGTTGTTTACGACTTCTTCTCATCGTTCAATAAGTTCCTCGATGCCTCTGCGACAGAAATCTCCCGGTCTTGACTCAAAGTATTCGTCCAACAACAACAACAACAACAAAAATGACATCAACATAGATAGTAACCACCCCAACACCATCAACACTGCCAACAACAAAAGTAGCATCTTAACAACGAGTACAATACAACCACAAAGGACATTAATAAGATCACCAATAACAACAGCAGTAATAAAACAATACCAATAACAGCAACAATCATGTGACTCAATTACCAGCATAATTCCCCCCAGGACTTCCCCCTCCACCTCTTCCTCATCTTCTCAACCTCCTCCTGTAATTCCCCACCAACCTCTGTTTCCAAACACACACACACACACACACACACACACACACACACACACACACACACACACATACACTCGCTCACACGTTCTCACGCACATCCGTAAAAGAAGCACCACAAGCTCAACTCCGTAATTTTTCGATGCTGAGAAATGAATAAGTTATAAACGCCATGGCCACATTCTCTTTGGTCCCCACTCAAACATTACAACCCCTGGTGAGTTATCACCACTTGGTATTTACATGCAATGTGATTGCATTATTTGAAATAACTTTCTGGCCAAACGGCACTACATCGCCACCACCATCAACACCATTACAAATAGCGGGTATAACAAATTCAAGCTCTAAATACTGTAACCGTATGTATGTATGTATGTATGTATGTATGTCTGGTCTGTGTGCACGTCATTTTTCAATTTTATTTCAAGATTTCTTACCAATAGAGAAAGAGCTGGTTTCTAACATAAATCCAAGGTCCCTTCATTGGAATTTCTACATCAACAGGATCAGCTGGAACCCTCGACGTCGTAAGCGACGGAGTGCCAACAACAGTAAGGTAAACACGACTGGAGGAAAAAAAGTGAGGGGAGAGGGAATGTAGTTTTACAACCTACCACCAGATAAAGCTTCCGACTACTCTAGGATAGCTCTGAAAAGAGGTCAGAATGGAAAGCTGTTTATAAAGAAAGTTATGTAATATCGGCCATTGATGAGATGAACTCCACTCAGCCACGGACCCAGATGGATCTTCCTGTTGTTCTTCTAAAGACATGCTAGAAAGCACTTGCAAAACCAATGCGGATACTTTTTTTTAAAGAGTTTCTTTGCATGCAGTAAACTTCCCAGAATGTTAAAAGAAGGTGTAATATGCCCTGTTCACAAAGGAGGGGGCAGAGTAGATGCTTAAAAATCACAGGCCTATCTCTCTGACCTCACATGTTAACAATGTCAAGCAACGCATTATCAGAAGGAAGTTCCCGGAAGAAAATAATTTCCTCACAAATACGCAGCATAGCTTCCGTCCAAGGAGGAACTGCCTTATACACCTTCTACAGCATTAAGACTGGACACTGAAACAACAGTTCAACCACTCAAATGTGAGTGTGCTATATCTCGACTTTGCCAAGACCTTTGCAAAGAGCGACTCGCACTTCCTCGTCGCCTGCCAATCCTAGCCTGCAATAAATTCTCCGGCCCTTCTGTACGGCCCTTGGTGTGAATAATCAACTCAGCCTCTGCAACCACCAAGATGAAGCTCACTCGCTCGATATAGATTTAATACTAGGACACGGGTTTATGCCGATGACGATGTATATGTAAACAATGCAATCGAAAATAGAAAAATAGGTAATGGGTGTATAAGGATATAAATGAGTTGGTTGTGGTACTGAAGAAAGTGCAAGAAATTCCGAAATATGTATGTACACACACACACACACACACACACACACATATATATATATATATATATATATATATATATATATATATATATACACACACACATTTATCATCTATTTTTCTACTTTCGATCGCATTTTCATAGACACATTCGTATAAGAAACATTGTAACAAATTAGTGTAGAACAACTTATTACAAATCAGTATAGAAATTACTTTTGAAATGTGCTTAAAGATAATTAACCTTGTTCAGATATTGAGCAGTATATTTATAGAAGTACTTGACTGTGTCTGTTTATCGTAGACTGCGATAAAAATAAGTGCCGTTTCACATTTATCAGTTGTGACATTTTGACCTTTAAGAGTTTATTCATAAATAGTCACAGTCACAATTGAGGCCAATGAAAGAAATTTGGGTAATTTAAGAATTAAGGAAGCTATACTCATACACAGACTAGGGCCCCAAATTAACAACAGGCTGGAGGTTGGTAATCAATATATTATGTAGCTACATCTGGATGCGTGTAGGTTCATTTTTGATAACATGCTCTTATGCTGTTTATAATTTTAAAAGAAGAGGAAAAAAAAAGAAAGGGAAAAAGAAGGGAAGCTGCACGTATAACACATAACTTAGAAGCAGCGCTAAGGATGCGCCAGCACACACGAGATTGAGATATGGCCAAACTGTTTTAAATAATACATGTAGCTCCTTCTAAATGTGCTGAGCGCCCTTTTCTTTCTTTTGTCCACTCACCTGTATACATATACAGGGTGATTCAAAAGTCGCCATACAGAGGAACAATTTATCTTTTTATAAGAAACAGTTTAAGAGAAGTTTTTTTTATATATATAACAAGCTCTATATGGTTACCATCGTTTTGAATACACATTGCATTACTTTTACCCCACTCATTGTGAATTCGTTATAGCACATCTGGTGATACGTGTGCAAATGAGTTGGTAATGCGTTCTTTCAAATGATTTACGTCTTTTATCTTTCCGCGATACACCATGCCTTTCAAATGCCCACAAAGATAGAAATCAAGAGGAGCAGATCAGGGGATCTTATGAACAGTTTCTTATAAAAAAATAAATTTTTCCTATGTATGGAGACTTTTATATATATGTGTGTGTGTATACACACACACACGCACGCACATACATACATAACATGCGCGCGTGTATGCTCTATCTTTGTGATGGTGTATTAGCAATTGCATATTTGCAAATGATAAATATATCCAGTAAAATTCTAATATGAGTGCATTAAAACTAGAAAGCCACTCATATGGACTCAAACTATGCGCTTATGAATTGCATGACAGCCACTTCGAAGCTTTCTATTCGTCGGGAAGGCTAATTCTCTTGCTTGCAAGCATTTAAATGAAAACATAACTTTGGACATTAACCAAAGTAACATATCCTGCTAAGTGACTGACATAGTATATGTAGAGCAGCTAAGATGTTTGCAGATATTGAAAAGTCTGCTGAAAATGCGGATAAACATAAATATGTAAGAAACGAAGTTGAGAATGCAAAGAACCATGCTGTGAATGTGCGGCAATGGGTAGCACTGATGATTGACAAGCGAAAGATCTGAACCAATTTCAGTGGATTTCGTGTTTATTTTCAACCAAGATTTTAAGAAAGGTATAATAAATAATCTAATAGTCTTTTACTGCTTGTAGTGTCATTAGGCAGAGGCCATGCTGGGGCATTACAGACAGGTATAACGCATAAAATAATATTCTTTTGCTGCTTGTAGTACAATTAGATAGCGCCCATGCTGGGATATTACAGACAGGTATATATGAAATAATAGTCTTTTACTGTTTGTAGTGTCATTAGCAGGAGCCATGCTGGGGCATTACAGATCGGTATAATGCATAAAACAATATTCATTTGCTGTTTGTAGTATAACTAGATAGTTCTCATGCTGGGACAAAACAGACAGGTGTAATGTATGAAATAATAGTCTTGTAGTGTCATTAAGCAGTGGTCATGCTGGAGTATTACATTGAGTTTTTTTTTTTTTAGTTTTGGCTTTCCAGTTGGTTATATTGGTTCGATATTTTGAGAACGGTAAACTAGCAGCCAGGCTGTTTTATCTTTTTAACTTAAAGAAACATCACTCAACCCCAGGAATTTTTGCTCAGCATAAAAGAACACATACACATATATAACGAGATACAAAGCGTCATAACTTGCCTGAAGACTCAGTGCACCTACAGACGAAACTCTAAGTAGCAAGAGACTGACTCAACCAAAATAATATCATTAATCTCTACCATGGCATCAAGTACTCTTCCTCCTCATAGTCAGTGCTAAATAGATATCGGCCAAAGTATTGAAGGCCGATCTCAAAATGCTGAGCTTTACGAAGGAGATAACAAAGAACCGAGATATGTAGCACATTGATGTACTCAAGAAGACCTGCCCACTACAAAAGAAATGGTATCCTAAAACCAAGGTGTCACACAAAAAGCACTAGTGATGGTGCCACATAAAATGCACCTAATACACTTTGAAAAGTGGTTGGCATTAGGAAGGGAATGCAGGTGTAGAAACTAAGCCAAAACAGACTATGGGACCTGGTGCGGCCCCTAGCCTTACCAGTTCTTGCTCACAGTAGATCTCCTTTGTTATTGTTTGTTTTAAAAGTTCAAATTGGACTAAACCTTTCATATCGCACCAAATAGATAACTCCTTACGTGGGTGAAGACCTTTGGCCTGGGGTGCCGATGATTCTACTTTCCCTACCCACTGTCAACACCAGTCATTATTCAGTCCAAAAAAGGTTCATTCGATAGACGTGACAGCAAAGGAGAGTGCGCATTCACTCTGCGCGCGATTAGACTCGAAAAGTTTGTGAGGAACCCATTGACTCAACTTGCTGACTTTCCCGATGGCACGCAGATGCCAATGAATGTTTGAATGACCAAGATCCAAGCTTCTATGCTAGTTCAACAGCTACGATGAGATTTTGTTCCACCAGGGTTTGCAAGGACGCCCTCGTCGAGCTCTGCAGATCTTCCAGAACGAGGCTCGTTGTCCAGGCTTTAGTTTCTGCCTCAGAATTTCTGGAACCGCAGTTGACACTGGCTTACAGTTATTGTCCATATTTTTGTTTTACTCTTCAGTAGTTTTCGTTCTATGTCACTAAAGCAATTTTTACTTATTTCAGCTCAAGAACTGTGGCCATGCTAAGGCCCCACCATTTAAAAGTGAGATGCTTACAGCACCTAAGTTTCTAAGCAGTCACTTATCTAAGTTCTAATTAGGCTCGACTTTGCTTAACTTTGATGATTGGACATGAACCTGCGCATGATTTATTTTAATACTTTCATAAACATCAGACCTAATAAGTTATATTTAAAATAAAATTTGTTTTAATTTCCACAAAATTTTTAAAATTGAAAAAGAATAATAATAATAAAAACCTCAAGAGCAATAACTCAAACATCACACTAAAAGTAAGCAACAACGTTTTTAAAAAAATGATAAAATTAGTTTTATTCTTTCTTTCTTTTATTCAAAGGCTCATTTTTGTCAGTTGTTTTGTTTTTTTTTAATTGAGAATTTTTTATTTATTGAAAAAAAAAAATTGAAAAAAGAAAAAAAAAAAAAAATGTTCAGTTCAGTTTTTAACAATTTCAAGGAAAAAAAAATTTCTTGTTTTTGGTCTGATATGACCTGACCTGATATACAATCTAAGCAAACTGATATCTTGAGATCAGAATTTATATGAATTTGTTCAGTATAGTTTGCATAAGTAGATGTAGATTGGTGGTGAATTGACTGACAAACAGAGGCTGTAGAATAGGTTTGCTTCCAGTTTGAATAATTTTGCTTCATTTATACCTCCTCAAACCTGAAATTTCCGGCTGTAGAACATTAAAATAGCCAGTAGAGGGATGGACTCTACCAGACAAAACTTCCTTTTAATAACACAATATGTGAAGCCAGCATTTCCCTGATAAAACCAACAACCGTTTCGTTAATTTAAAATTTTAAAAAAAGAGGTCATGGAAAATTCATTTTAAATAAAGTTTCAATAAGAGAAATGTTTCTGTTTAATTTATTTTTCACCTACTGTAACTCATAACCTATTATTTTTACCCTCACCCTAAAAAAATGTTAATGATACAGGTACAACACCAACTTTCTGGACCCTGATGGTCTGGAACCCCTTTTAATCTACACTAATTTATGAGCAGGAACTTCAAATTCCTGTGGTCACCAGACTAGTTTACTGGTACCATGCACAGCACAGTATCAATAAATTTGTATCATTTATACTAATGTACAGGCACCTGCATTTTATTTAAATATTTAAGTAAGTTTAACCCATTACCTACCAGTGATCTCATATGAGATCACTTAAAAATTACAAATTTCGTAATTATCTGTCAATATTTACACATATCTAACCTTTTTGCTATATCTACTAGGTATATTCCTCTGATATTCAAATGAAGTTTGCTAATTTTTCACCCAATACCTTGCTTATTTCTATTTAAAATGTTATTTTGATCATTCCCGCGTGTTTCTAAGGCTGTTTTATGCTAGAAATCAAAGTTTCATTAAAAAAATTCCAGTTAATAGAATTATGGGAGGTAATGGGTTAATATTTGTTGATGAAGGTGACCACACCTGGTTCAGAAAAATCAGTAAACTGAAAAGGCTTTGGAGCTAAGGGTTCCAGAAAATCACTGTTGTAGCTGTATAAGAAATATAGAGGAAAGTGAAAGTAAAGGACTCGAACCAGAAACCATAAAACCAGATTGTGGATTAGACACTCCTGGATCATAATTGTTTACCCTACAGCACTTATTTCAGGAGATAAATATTAGAGAAGATCTAGGAAGGGAGGAAATCAGTAGGAAATGAAGGGGACATATAAATTAACAATGCTGTTTGGTATGTTAGAAATAATAAAATTTAAAAAATAGGAAAAGATTCGACATTTCAGAGACGTTCATGCAACTAAATATTGACAATGATAAAGATAGCCAGAAATTTGTGGTGAGGTGAGTGGAATTGATTCAACTAACCCAGTACTTTAGATGCATTTATTTTATTGACTCCCCAAAAACGATTTGAATTTAGAACTTAATGAGACGTATGACTAAATTATTTAGTTATATGTCCCTTTATGTTCTAGGGATTTAGTCAGGCACCCTACAGTGACAATATTTCTTGGTTGCTCTTTGAAAACTATTACTCCCCCCACACACACCTCTGCCCCTTGCAATCATACATATCTAATTGCATATACAATCAGGCATGTACTTACTACAAATGTTTACATATGGGTGCATGTATAACTGTATGGTTAAGAAGTTCATTTTGCAACTATGTGGTTTCAGGTTCGATCCCAATGCACAGTACCTTGGATCATTTTTTTTTTCTTTCTTTCTTACCAAAACCTAATGGGTGGAATTCAGTGGACAGAAACAATGACGATACCATTAAGCAAAAACATTTCCTGTTCTTGGGGTGTAAATTTATGTATCATCAAGTTTAGTGCCACCAACACTTAACTTTTGGGTGCCATAAACAGAGTGCACTCTGTTGCAGGCATTGGAGGCACATCTCCAGCCTGTGAATAATTCCCTCTACCATTAGTCTGTAAACCTGGAAAAAGTCTTTGAGAACAGCTGTTCTTCAGACTAAGCTAGTGAAGAGGAATTTCATCTCACTAGTCTTGAAAGGTCTATGGAAATTATTGATCCTATGTCCTTTCTACTTAGTAAACCATAGAAAAAATAAGAAGTTGACTCCTTTGTTCTGTATTACTTTGCCAAATTCTGTTAAAACTAAAAAGTATATAAAAAAAATTGTGAAACCCACTGCAGTATAGCACTGGTACATCTGTCACTGATACATAGAAGAAAGACTGTTAACCTTTTTAATTCCATACCCACCTGAAAGTACCCAAACTAAAGATCTCATCAATACTCTCTTACTTGTTTCAGTCATTTGACTGCGGCCATGCTGGAGCACCGCCATTGGTCGAGCAAATCGACCCCAGGACTTATTCTTTGCAGGCCTAGTACTTATTCTATCGGTCTCTTTTGCCGAACCGCTAGGTTACGGGGACGTAAACACACAACCATCGGTTGTCAAGCTAAGTTGGGGGGACAAACACAAACACACATACACATACATATACATATATATATGACGGGCTTCTTTCAGTTTCCGTCTACCAAATCCATTCACAAAGCTTTGGTCAGCCCGAGGCTATAGTAGAAGACACTTGCCCAAGGTGCCATACAGTGGCACTGAACTCGGAACCATATGGTTGGTAAGCAAGCTACTTACCACACAGCCACTCCCGCGCCTATATATAACCTTGATTAGATTAAGCCTTTTGGTACCAACATGCCTGAGGTCATTCTTGGATCTATGATAGAAACTTACTGCTTTAAAGTGATCTAAATTAAAATCTTCCACAAAATTTCATGTTAATTTATGTTCCTAACAAGAGATTAATTAATGACAAATTTATTTTACTAAATGCTTCGTACTTTCCCAAATTAATTGAAACAAAGGCAGCGTATGTCAACAGAAATATGGCAATGAATTGGTTTAAATAACAAATGTGTTGTTAGATCAATAAGCATGAGATTAAAATAGCAATATGCATAAAAATGTAAAAAGAAAGAATGGTGCTAAATGTAATTTTCTGTCTGAGAAACTTCTCTTAACAGATTTTGTATGTTAAAAACAGAGTTTGCTCAGAATGTTCATATTTAGGTGAAAAAATCTTAGCTCAAAATTTAATAACCAGGTTGATATCATAAGATTCCAGTTTGTCAACACCAACATAATATACCAGAATATTTAACTTACAAATATTTTAGTAAACTTTTCTAAACATCTCGATTATATTAAAAAAAATTAATTGAAACTAAGCGGCAGTCTACTCATAAGAGAAATATAACCATGGAAGGGTTACAGAATGAAATTATGTTACGATAAAGTTTTTACTTCAACAGACTACTATTTTTATAGCATCTCACTATTTAGGAAAGGGAATAAAAAAATTTAAGGCAGATGGGTGGCAGATCACATAATGTCCCCTAGATCAAAATCCTACTGAGTTGGTCCTTAAAACAAAATATATGAACAGATTCAATAGAATATATTCTTCCCCAGGAACAATGACTGCAATTATTTGATAAGTCACTGTTCCAAGATGGAATCTTAGAGGTACAGAGCTTACTCTTCAATCAATGTAGGTCAATAATAATAATAATAATAATCCTTTCTACTATAGACACAAGGCCTGAAATTTTGGATGATGGAGTTAGTGTATAACATCAACCCCAAAAGGACGAAAGGCAAAATCAACCTGAGTGAGATAAATGTGGAATTCAGAATGCAAACACAGATGAAATACCATTAAGCATTTTGTCTGGTGTACTAATAATGATTCCACCAGCTCACCGCCACATTAGTAATCCTTTCTACTAAAAGCACAAGGCCTGAAATTCTGGGGAAGGGGATTAGTCGATTACATTGACCCCAGTCCATAACTGGTACTTAATTTATTGACCCCAAAAGAATGAAAGGCAAAGTCGACCTCAGTGGTATTTCAATTTGGAATGTAACAACAGACAAAATACCACTAAATAATAATAATAATAATAATAATAATAATAATAATAATAAATTGCTTCTAACAGACATGAAATCACAAATTTGGGGAGACTAGGGGGAAACTGATTATATTGAGCTTATAACTTTATTTTATCAAACCTAGAAGAATGAAAATGAAAGTTTACCCCCAGCCTGATTTCAGCTCACAATCTAAGTTCAAATCTGGCTGAGGCTACCTTTACTATTCATCCTTCTGGAGTCAAAATATAATGCCAATCACGTACTGGTGTTCTTTTGACTAACCCCTCCTACAAAATTTCTTGCCTTACACCCACATAAGAAATGATTATTATATAGTGTGCTAGAGTTTATAAGCCATACCCCACTCTCCAACAAACTTTTGACCTTGTATCTACTTAAAATAAAATAAATCAATAATTAAACAAACAAAAACATAAGTTACTAAAGGCTTATTTGGTAGCAAAGAGAAATCATACAAATGGATTCCAAATGAATGCACTTTTTTTCTTAAAAATTACAAAAAATCCCATCAAGGTGAGAGGCACAGGCAAGCTAGTGCACAAAAAAACAAAAAAAAAAAAACATTTAGTTGTTTCATGTGTTCTTGGAGGAGGACATTGAGGCAGCAATCAGAAAGCTGAAGGAAACAGACATTACATTAAACACAGATTTATTTTGCTTTAAGTCTAACTTCCTGTACAACACAGTAGCACAGAAGACTGCATCACTGAGCCAGCTCTGAAATGCACAATACATGATCTGCACTAATTTTGTTTACATTCATTTGAAGAAAGTGAGAACTCTCTCTCTCATGTAAGGGACAAAATTCTAATCCATTTATCATTAACTTCCTATACAACAGAGCACAACAAAGAACTGCATCAGCCAGTCTGTCCTGAAATGTATGATATCACAAGAATTATACTAACCTTGCTTACATTCATTTTGACTCCCTTCTATCATACATTTCTGTTCTGTAACAAAATTCTTATATGACTGGGCTTTTGACTTAGAAGACTTTCAACAGGATGTTAAACATTAAAGAGAATGAAGGTAAGGAAACACCTTTGATGTGTGTACATGTAAGAAATAGTGAATGAACTGGTTTGTGAACACAATAAATGAATTACTAACTTTAACAGTCTCTAATTTAAACCCAGTGAAGGGAATATTTTCATAGGAGAGAATTAAATGTTTATCTGGTTCACTTAATTTATAAGCACCTTATAAAGGAATTGGTAGCAGGCAACACCTGTAGATAACCTTTCTATCCTGGTTGAGAGATTGACAGTACATCATGAAACCCAATGTCAACTTAAACATTGATCATTTTAGAATCTTAGAATAATAGGACTCTAAGAGAGAGAGAAAGAGAGAGAAAACAACAGAACTAACAGTCTGGATCAAAGATCAAACTAGTAATGTATTTCTGTTTATTTGAGCCGTGTAATTTTATGCATTTTATTTAACTATGGTTAGTAAAGACTGTAGTACCCTAATCAGCAGACCATAGACCAGACTGGACTACATATAATAAATTTTAAAATTTTATATCTATTTTATTGACTGCAAAGAGCTTCATTTTGAAAAATTACTTCCTTTTTTCTACATATATCCTAGTTATAGGGTTTTCTTTTGCATTGGGAATTTTGTTGGTGGTGTGCAGGAGACCCTAGTCATAGGAAAAATTGTTTTGCATGAGACTGATCTGTGATGCCAAAAAATTGGGGCCAGTGCTTTAGGGGATATGTATTAGATTATCTGAGAATATCACCCCTAAAACTTATTCTACTGAGTCTGAGAATATCACCCCTAATAAACTTATTCTGAGAGAGAGAAACTTGTGTCATTTATTTTACATTCAGACTCTGGGACTAAGTTCTTGCTATAAGAAGTCTGTAAGGGGTTTTGACAATTAAGGAGTGAAAAGGGATGAGTTTTGGAATGTTTGGAGACAAAGGTGAGATGGTGAGCCAAAAAATAATTATAAAAAAAAATGCAACAAATGGTTTAAATAAGCATACACACGTGCAAAAAAGAAAAAGAGAAAAAAATATATACTTTTGGCACGTATGTTTGTGAAAATACATAATAAAAGATTTTGAAAAATGTGATGATGCTGAGTTACAAATTACAAAATAAAAAAGAGAGAAAAAGGAACAGTTTCAATCAATATAGCCGTTGGAAATAAATAGATCAATACAAACAAAATATGGTGTGGGGGAAGGGGAGATAAAAATTGAGAGACATTTTTGAAAATTTTTTTGTTGTAATTGAAAAAAAAAAAAATTGAATTTATATCACATATTTTTTCTTTTCTTTTTCTCTTTGTTTCTATGAAGAAAATTTGACGAATGCAAAATTAAGAATTACATGAGTAGCAAATATTTTTTGTTTACTTTTATTATTGTTATTAATTTTCTTTTTTGCTTTTTTTTTTTTGATGGGTTTATTTTATTTATTTTTTTTTTCTTAAAAGATGTCTGCAGTTAAAGAGCCAAAAGATGTAACATGACATTTTAAATAATCATAATTTGGTGATTTAGACAAAGCTGTTTTGTTATAATGGCAATAAATGGACCAGAGGCAGAGGTTGGGTCAGAACTGAGAGGGACCCCCCCCCCCCCAAAAAAAAACCCAGAAATATTCATTAAAAAGAAAACCCACAAATAGTGTGATGAGTCACCATTTAAAGGCTGTGTGGATATGAAATAATGCAAGAAAAGAAAAATTTAACAATTTTATTGCTGTCATTTAGGAGAAAAGAAAAAGAGCATTTCTTTTTTTCTTTTTTTTATAGCAGTGCTATGCCATGTTAGAAAAAGTGGAGGGAGCCATCATCAGCTTTATTTAGTTTGAAAAAGTAAAAAAATTAAGAAAAAAAAAGTGGCTGGGTGATACAATGAAAGCCATCACTACATCACAACTCTATGCAACTCCTTAATTAACTTTTCCAAAGTTCTTAATAACAGGCAGCACTAGTCAACCCGCATTTATAAATAGTCCATAATGAGTGTTGTCCCTGTAGATGACCAGCTCTAAAGGCTTGTCTAAAATTTCATTTTGTTTACATAAAGATAATTCCTGGTAATAAAGGATTTTTAATCCACATTTACATATATAGATAGTTTTTTGAGTGCTGTTCCTATAAATGGCATTTTTTATTGTCTTAAGCTCTAAAGGGTGGTCTAAAATTTTCTTTTGACTACTCAAAGAAAATTTATTGTAATAAAGATTTTAATTAGTGTTTTCTGCTAATTTAAAAGGGCAGTAGCTGGCTGAATTTGTAGAGAATGATTTTATTTTTCCTTTCACTTTTAGCCCAAAGTCAGCCTTGATCAAATGGACCTCTGGTGAATGGCATCACAGTTGTGTAGCAGCCCAGTCTTATTTTTAGAGACATAATATATCTAGGACTACATTAACCAAGGTTTCCTTCTTTTAAGGCAGTAGAGTGTGATTTGAGGAAGATTTAGCTATTATTTCAAGTAGATTAAGTACAACCACATGAACTCCTTCATTGGTCACACAACCCACTATCAGTAAATGGATACTCTGGAGAGGCACAGCTCACCATCTGTTTGCTGTAGCCTTGTACTGGGCATTTCATAATCTTGCAGTGCTGAGTTCAAATCCTTTCATGACGTGAGTGTTACTTTTTCCTAAGTACACCAATTGATCTTTTCTCATCTTCATCAATGAGCATTTAGTTGTTTGTTCAATGCTCAATTGGATATCTGACATGATAAATTACTATGTAAGTATTCCACAGACTCATGCACCCTTAATATAAATTCCAAATCAAAACCAGCATGACAATATGTGATGAAACTGGAGCTTTGAATCCCAAATATAATCCATCTAACAGGACCCAACTATTTATATTGACCAAAAATTCTCTCAAGGTTTAGGATGACCTAAGACTATGGTAAAATGACATTTGTGCAAGATTTTGCAGATTGGAATGGAAATCAAGACCTTGCAGAACAAACTTAACCATTCAACCTTGCCTGTGTCCACAAACAAATTGCATTACATTATTAAGATGGAAGTTTTTAGGTGGACTCCCTAAATCTCAAAAAAGCTCAGGGGACCCATTTAAACTTTACATAGACACTGGGTGAAGGCATGTAGCCTAGTAGTTAGGGCATCACACTCATGATCACAAGATTATGGTTTCGATTCTCAGATTAGATGGTATGTTGTGTTCTTGAGCAAGGTCATTAGTGCATCAGATAAACTGCTTTACAGTATTCAGAAGGACCTAATTACAGTTACAATCCCGAGAGCAAGAAAGAGTAAGGAAGAAAGAATCACTCTCAAAGTATGAAAAGGAAAGAAGACTTGGGTAGAATGTGAACTCAGAGCACAGAAGTGAATACAGAAGTAAAGCAATGTGTCTGATGCTCTAATGACTTTGCCAATATGCCTCACCATCAATGTCATCATCATCTATTTTACCAGGATTGCATGGAGCAGACAGGATTCATTGAAGCAGATTTTCTATTGCTGGATACTCTTCCTGTCACTAACCCTCACTTGCTGATCAAAAATAAATGACAGCACTTGTATTATGGTGATGCTCCTTAACAACCATCATGTGCAATGCTAAGAGGAGGTGACACAACCCTACATACACACATGGCTTCTTTCAGTTTGTCTACCAAATCTCCTCGCAAGGCTTTGGTTGGCTCGGGGCTATAAGAAGAAAACATTTGCCCAATGTGTCATGCAGTGAGATTGAACTCAAAATCATGTGGTTGGGAAGTGAATTTATTAACCACAGTTCTGCTTCCTTTCTAATAAATGTGGAATAGTGAAAATTTAAGTATGTGTGTGCACATTTGTCTATCAGAGTGAATGACTGTGAGTGTGTGTGTGTGTGTTTTAATGAGTTTGTACCTTATAATTAGAAGGAACTACAAAAAAAAAAAGAAAAAAGAAACCCAAATAAATAATAAAAAAACACTTTAGAGTTTTCTCTATAAATTACTAAATATCAAAATTCATTCCTGTTGCTATTGGATAGCATTCCAGATATCACATAATAATAAATTTAATCGTCCAACCCATGCTAGCATGGAAAGCGGACGTTAAACGATGATGATGAAAACTTTTTAATACACACACAAATAAAATAAAAAACAAACAGAATTTATCTTCAAAACTCATACAATTTTCATAGCTTATATATTTTGTTTATCCATAATCCTTTAGCCTTTAAACCAGCTCTATATTGCCCAAATATCCTATCTGTTTTACATTCAAACTGATAAGATCTGGCCTTTCACACTTACCCTACAATGACATTCTAAAACAAACAATTATATGATTAAAATCTCAAAGCTACAAAATAATCTGAGGAGTCCAAAACAAGGTGTATAAACAAACATAATCTGAATGCTAAAGGGTTAAGAATGATTATGTGTGAGAATCAACCAATGAAAAGAGGTTTATAAATACAAGCTGTGTCTTCAGCTTGTATTTGCAGAAGTGCTGACTAACAGTATGGATGGACAGTTTTCTTACAATTTTCAGTTTGTATGGAGCAAAGTCAAAGAAAGGAGGTGACTTAACCCTTTCTTTACTGTATTTATTTTGAGATGCTCTGTGTTTCTTTCAATTGTTTTAAATATAACAAAGAATTTAGCAAAATAACTTGGTCATCATTCAGCTAGTGTTAGGAACATAAATTGTGACTAAGGTTTAGTGGAAGATTTTAATTCAAAACTTATGAAAACAAGACATTTGTACTCAGAGCCAGAGCCTGTTTCAGCAGGGTTGGTAACAAAAGGGTTAACCCAAAGCAATGTTGTTGGGAAGGGAATTTTTTAACTATACCATCATGCTTCCTTTCTAATAAAATATGGAATAGTGAGGAACTTACGTGTGTGCATGATTATTTGTGAGTGAGTATTTTAATTAGTCACTGTCTTATAATTAGCCCTTTAGCATTCAGATTATTTTGTCAAATGTAATGTTTATTTATTCACATTGCTTACAATTAATTGTGAATTAATTTTAAGGTTTCAGTGATATGACTAATTTATTTTTAGACTGACAATGTAGAGTAGGTGTGAGAGGCAGGAAGTGTCCAGTTTGAATACAAAGCAGATAGAATTTTGGGGCTGGATATGGCTGGTTTGATTGCTAAAGGGTTAGAAGAAATTACACTCTTTCAAACCATCATAATGAAGAAATAAATGTAACAGCAACACTTCCATTCTTGAACTTACAAAGCTTACTATATATTTTAAAGATATTTGTTGTATGTATGTGTGTGTATGTGAGAGAGAGAGAGAGATGAGAAACTGATACTTGTTACACTGGAGAATTGAAAATAAAAAGAGGTATGTAATAATGATATTGGTTTCAAGTTTGCGATTTTGGCACAAGGCCAGCAAGTTCGGGGATGGGGGTAAATCAATTGTAAAAACCCCAGCGTTCAACCGGTACTTATCTTACCAACCCCGAAAGTGATGAAAGGCAAAAATTAACCATGGCAGAATTTGAACTCAGAATGCAAAGACAGATGAAATGCCACAAAGCTTTTCACCCGGCATGCCAACAATTCTGCCAGCTCACCACCCTAGTATGTAATAATAATAATAATAACAATAATAATAATAATATTACAAATAAATAAAGATATTTCATTTGAAAAATTTTTTCCATATAAAAGAATTCGGCAGTTTCCTCCATTTGTCTTGTAAATTTATTTTTTGTTAAATACTTTTTTTTTTTTTTTTTTTTTTTTTTTTTTTAAATCGGGGCTCACAAGGGGCAGGTGTTTATGAAAAGAGATCATTTTATTCTCAAAGAGTTAAACACTAAAAGCATTTCTTTTGTGCACTCCTTCCCAACTAATGACAAAGAACTGGAAAAAAAAAAAAAAGAAAAAAAAGAAAAATAGTTTCAAATACAAGAAATTTTATAGAAACAAAATTCTTTCTAATTTTAGTAGAAGGCCAAAAATTTTAAGGGGAGAGGTCTAATTGATAACATCATCTCCAAGTACTTGACTGGGTACATGATTTTTATTGATTCAGAAGGGATGAAAAGCTAAGTCAACCATGGCAGAATTTGAACCCAGAATGCAAACAGCTTGAAGAAATGTTGCTCAGCATTTTGTCTGGCATGATAATGGTTTTGCCAGTTTGCTACCTTAGTAATACTAATCCTTTCTACTGAAGGCACAAGGCCTGAAATTTGCGGGGGAGGGGATTAGTTGATTACATCGATCCCAGTATTTTACTGGTACTTCATTTACCAACCTTGAAATGCTGCTAAGCATTTTGCTTGGCATGCTAATGATTCTGCCAGCTTACCACCTTTTTAATAATAATAATTCTGATATAGGCACAGGGCCAGCAAGTTTGTGGGGAGGGGCTTAATGGACGTCACTGATTGCTACTTTATTTTATTGAACCTCCCACCACTACAATAAAAAAAAAAGAAAGAAAAAAACAGGACAAGTTGAACTAGACAGGATTTGAACCCAAAATGTAAAGTATTGGAGAGAAATACTGCAAAGCATTTTTCTGGTACTCCAACGATCCTGCCAGGTCACCACTTGTAGCTGTACCAAAAACAGCTTACTGTGACTAAAAATCCCACTTGCATCAATTAAAAATTTTTTGCTGTGGCTGAGTGTAGGGGTTGACAAATTACTCAAAGAAACATCATTAGTGACCGAAGATCTCTAACAATATTTCTTTGATGATGATGATGATGATGATGATGATGATGATAATCCTTTCTACTATAGGCACAAGGCCTGAAATTTGGGGGAGGGGGTAAGTCGATTACATCAACCCTAGTCCATAACTGATACTTATTTAATTGACTCTGAAAGGATGAAAGGCAAGGTTGACCTCAGTGGAATTTGAATGCAGAATGTAAAAACTGACAAAATGCTGGTAAGCATTTTACCTGGCGTGCTAATGATTCTGCCAGCTCGTAGTCCATCCAGTTTTCTGTTTTAATGAATTCTTAATTACAATACCAAGCTTATAGATTTTATAAAATAATGAAATTTAAAAGAAAAAAATATCAACGTTATGCTAGAAAAATAAATTATTTTAGAAATAAATGTTATTGCCTTTTAACCCAAGGTCAGCTCTAAATGAGTGGGGAAAATTTATTAACGACATTCCAACAATGACGAACCTACCTTTTCTCAGTCTTAGTGTAGATAGGACTAAATTACCAATGAGTTCTCTTCAATTTTTTTTTATAACTCGATACAGTAAGATTTGAGGGATATTTAGTTGTTATTTTTAACTCACCAAGCAGCCATGAGGTTACTCATTAAACATTATTAGCATCATCATCATCACCATTATTATTATTGTTAGAAGGCATTATCATTAGTTGGTTCCTGTGGCTTATAAACATTATTATGATTAGTATTCGAAAGGACTATTATTATTATTGTGATTATAATTATACCAGAAGAAGAGCAGGATGAAAAGCAAAGCTGACCCTGGTAAGATTTGAACACACAATGCAGACATTGCAAAGCTAAATATCATAATTCATTAAATGGTTCAAGATTCATTTATGAAGCCTTTTCTGAAGATGCTGTTTATAAACAATGATCCAAAGTTTAAATCCAATCCAGAACTATATATATATATATATATAAAACTTAGCAATGAATAGAACAAAAAAATCAGTCAAGACATTGTATAAATGGAATCACAAAAATGTGATTACTTATGTAGGGATATTTCAATACTTTCATGATAACACATCTCAAAATTGTAGACATGTAATCTTGATTTAGTCTGCTGGTTCCAAAGTGGTGACCTGATCTATTATTCTTATTACATTATTCTACGACTGATAGATAAAGCTCAGCTCAGAGTCAGCCACATATTCTACTCTACCTCATTACCAACAACCATCACACCACTCAGAAATGAGATCTACCCCTGTCTTAAATTCTGAATCCATTTGATATCAACCAGCCTGAGATCACTCCTGGTTCTATGATACTTACCTCCTGTCTTAAAGTAACCTAAATTAAAAATCTCCCGTTAAAATTTCATTTTTAATTTATGTTCCAAACATCAGCTTAACAAAGACAAAATTTATCTTATTAAATTCTTCCTTATTTTCAAAATTAATTGAAACAAAAGGCAGTGTAGTTTAACAAAACCATGGTGGCAAAAGGGTTAAACTGAAATAAATTATGTTTTTTTAGCAAAATTTTTTTAAAAATGAAAAAGACTGATGAAAGCCATTACAGCACTGAATAAAAAAATTTTTTTTAAATCAAAACAGTATTTCAACTTCAGACTTCAAGAAATTAAACATTTGTTACAATGTTATAATAATAATAATTTTCGAATCACAATTAGAAGTTTTACAAATGATGTTGAATAAATTTTTTTTCTTTTGCTTTATTTAGTGTTGTTGTGACTTTCAACAGTCATCCTCAGCTCATTTTTCTATTAATTTTATTTTCATTTAATGAAATGTTGCAAGTTTGTAATTGTAAGTCTGAACTATCTTGTGAAGTCCACAGGTCCAAAGATAATATAAGGTAAGGACCTTGTCATCACAGAATAGCTACAATGGTCAAGAGGTTAAGGTAATGACCAGAATTCTGATATTTAGAGGGTTTTTAAGTTTGAACCAAACCACACTGGGCTATTTATTGCCACAGCTACTGTGTTGTGCTTCTGGACAGGGCATGTATGCGTCAGCTAACTTCAGCTTGCTTGGTTTAAAACAGGTTCAGTTTCTTTTCACGGTAAATGGTTAATGATAGGAAAGGTATGTTCCAGGAAAATGCAAATATTTAAATTTGCACATAAGAAAAACAAACAAAAAAGAAATACCATCCCACCCATGCTAGCATGGAAAAATGTGTGGAAAAAAAAAATCATTAAAAAAATTTAATTCAACATTTAGCCAAAAGTAGGTGGTTTGAATGTTCAAGTTTTTAAACAACTTTTAAGTATACCGTCAGGCAGACAGATAAAACAGGTAGGTAGGTAGGTAGGTAGGTAGGTAGGATAGACAGATAGATAGACAAGCAGATAGACAAACAGGCATGTAAGGCAGAGACAGACAAGTAGATAGATAGATGGGCAGATAGATAGACAGATAGACAGACATATAGGCAAGCAGATAGCAAGACAGGTAGGCAGATAGACAGATGGGCAGACAAATAGGCAGACAGACAGATAGATAAAACATATGAACAGATAGGTAGACCAGCAAATGGATTGACAGACCAATAGACAGATAGATATAAAATCTTTTGAAGAGTACTATTGTAAAAAAAACATACAAAGTAAAAAATTGGTTTGGAAATTCTTTCAACAAAAAAAGGATAACACAATTGCAATTACATTAACTTCACTGAATATTAAAAATGTGTGTTGTTGTTGTAGTAGTTATATAGCAAGAAGAAGCAATACTAGTGACAGGAACCGGGATTAGCTTATTACAGCCAATGAGCAACTCCAAGTTAGTCTCTTGTTTGGATTGAAAATAAAATAACAATATATTGTAAATAATAATTATTTCATAACGCTTACTTTGCCTGTCCGTTTAAATCATGTTCAGCTCAATAATGGATGAGGAGGAGGAGTAGAGAGAAAAAGATATTCCTTAAGTATGAAGTAATTATTTCAACTATAGGCACAAGGCCTGAAATTTGGGGGGGTGAGGTGGAATGTCGATTACATTGACCCCCCCCCCCCCCCCAGTGCTCAACTGGTACCTTATTTTACTGACCCTAAAAGAATAAAAGGCAAAGTCTGCCTTGGTGGAATTTGAACTGAGAACATAAAGGGCCAGAAAAAAAGCTGCTAAGCATTTTGTCCAGCATGCTAACAATTCTACCAGCTCGCCCCCTTAGAAAATTATAATCATAATCTAGCAAACTACGAGAGTTAATTAGGCAATGAAAATTACAAAAAAAAAAAAAAAAAAAAATACTTTTCCATTTTAGTTTTGTAGTTACTTTTTTTTAGTTTTGTTTACTTTTTCTCTTCTTTCTTTCTGTGAAGCAGAGACAACCGGATAAAAATAAATTTGAAAAACATTGAAATTATCCATCAAAAATATTAAGGTTTTTTGTTTTGTTGTCTGGGTTTTGAAATTTTTTTTTTATATTATATACATATATACACACACATGTATGTATGTATATATGTATATATATATATATATATATTATTTTTTTTTTTTTTACAAATATTTTTATAGCAAAAAAGACATACACACACACATATATATATATATATACATATATATATAAACACCAATCAAAATGTAATTTGCAAAGGCAGTTCAGAGAAAAATTTGCCTTATTAGACGCCATATTTTTTTATTATTTTCTTTAGAGATAATTTTATTAATACTAATTATTTATGTATTTTAAATTATTATTGTTATTATTATTATTATTATTATTATTATTAATAATTCATTAACTTAACTTTTTTTCACCGTTTAGTCTCAAGAAAATAGGCATTTTACAAATTATCTTTCTTTTGTTTACATTTCACCAACTCATTAAGACTTTTAAATTCTAATATTGTTGTTGTTATTAGTGTTATTATTATATTATTATCATTATCATCACATTACAAAGCATATTTTAAGCGATTGTTATGTGTGGATTTCGACTATCTTTTTTAACAACATGGAAACCAATATGTTTCCTTGACATCATCCACCACAAGGTAGCAATGTTTTCTAGAATCAGTGTGACAGGAATATTGATAAAAGCTGCCAAACATATAGTAAGATAACGAGCAGTGCCAAGCTTCTGCCAACTAAATGATTTTGCAGCACCGAATATGAACAGGAAACATGTGACACCAACCATGAAGCCACAAATAATGTTATAATGAGGTGAAACAGGAATGGGGAAAAATAAAGATATTGGCAGATTTAGAGTGGTGAAAGGCATACAAATCCAAGAAACTATCATACATCCAATTCCGAGTTTGTACTTCCATGGTATACAGGGACTACACACAGTAGCGAAGATGCCTTGCATCCAACGTTTCCTTTGTTGGACAAAGTCTATCACTGTAAAGGTACTCTTCTCGTACATTTCCCCTTGCACGAAACCAAACCTGTAACCTTCACGGAAAGCAACCATAGCAAAATAGCAATCTTCCGCTATCGATGCTTCCGGGCCATGATCAAAAGACACTTGTTTCTCAGCACCGACATTTGCAACAACAAATGACCCTTTCCAACTAAAGATAGGTTTCTGAAATGCTCGGAATGTGAACTGCAAAGACCCAAAGTCGATACCAACCCTTATGCAATCGGATAGTGTTGTACACCAGTTGATGATTTTATCTCTTGCATATGTGATGACTCCTTGACCAAACTCCACATTTCCATCAGTAACAAAATTAAATATACCAATAACGGATTCCTCAGTCAAAATGGTCTCTTCATCTAAGTGTACAATCCAATCTTCATCACTAAGAATGTTTATATTAGATTCCAAACAGTACTGCAGAGCTCGTGCCTTGTACAAAGTTCCTGCTCGAGTATTGTATTCATACGGTACAACCAGAACACGCAACCGAGGCATGTCTTGTATGTGAATGGCTTTGTCTGTAACAACTTCTATCATAAAATTATCCAGACCAACCTTGTTACAAGTGAACAGGTTTTGTTCAACATTCTCTTTAACTAATAAGGGATAATCACCACGTGTGACAACACGGAAACATATAAACGGACCCAACAGGGGTGAACTCTTCAGATGGGGTTTTGACTGAAATGTATTAAAGAATGTGAGTCCAAAAAAATTCGATAAAGTTAAAGGTAAGGATGTACATGGCAAAACCCTAAGAATATAGAAAAATATAGTCAAGCACCAACCATAGGTTTCTATTGGATTTATTTGCCATATAGGGTCATTCTCATCCTGGAAGCCACCAGTTATGTAAATGATTGTAAGTATGAAGACACACATGGTGATAAACACTAATAAATGCTGAAGCAGGCGTTTAATAGTAGTCACATTAAGGTTGATAAACATGGTGTTGATGGTGAGATAGTTGGAATGCAACAAGTTTAATACTGTCTGAAAGAGGTTACTCATAGAGATTGGAAAGCACAGCTGAAGATCTCACAAAGTGTTGCACAAGACAAATAAATGGTAAACTCCATAAATCTGGAAAAGAAAAGAAAAATATTTTAGAATAAATTTAACAAGGAAAATAAAAAATAAAATGCACAAAATTTTTACATTTTTAAAGATGGTATAAAATCTAGCTGTTCTAACAAGTTTTTGATGTTTGCCAGACACCACACAGTAAGAAATAGGTTATTTCAGGTATTTGTCACAACATTCAGACAAAATAAACTGGTTTCTTTCAAATAAGGGTGTATCATGGCTATCAATAAAGGGTGGGGGGGCAGCCAAACCCAGAGCCATGAGGCTGGGAAGCAAACTTATCCACACAACCATGCCTGTCTATTTTATTAACAATTTCAGTAACACATTTATGAGATTTGGTGAAATTCATCCCTTTCCTGGACATGTCAAAATAAGTTCTAAATAAAAACATTTCCATGTAGGAACTGAAACTCAAACCTGTGACTCATTTTACCAAAATATTTATTTCTTCATTGCTCACAGGGGGCCAAGCATAAAAGGGACAAATAAAGACAGATAAAGGGATGAAGTTGATTACATTGACCCCAGTGCATAACTGGTACTGATTTAATCGACTCTGAAAGGATAAAAGGCAAAGTCGACCTCGGCAGAATTACCACAGACTGCATTTTGCCATTCTTTGTGGAATGTCAAAATTGGTTAATTATAATGATAGAAATACTGACTGTTCTTAACTGGAGTTATGTGAATATATACAAGAATATTAGCTTCAAATTTTGGTACAAGGCCCGAAATTTTGGGGGAGGAGGACAGTTGATTACATCGACTCCAGTGCTCAACTGGTACTCATTTTATTGACCTCGAAGGGACAAAAGGAAATGTTCACTTCGGTCGTGGAATTTGAACTCAGAACATGAAGACAAACAAAATGCTGCTAACCATTTTGTCTGGTGTGGTAACAATTCTGCCAGCCCACTGCCTTATATATCTTACAATATTTATTAACATTTAATATTGGATTTCCATGCTGGTATGGGTTGGATGGTTTGACAGAAGCTGACAAACCAGAGGACTAAAGCAGGCTCCAATTGTCTGCTTTGGTGTGGTTTCTTCACTTGAACACTCTTCCTAATGCCAACCCCTTTATAGAGTGTACTGGGTGCATTTTACATGGCACCAACACTTTTCTTTTTTATGTGACACTAGTATCAATGGTGGAGGTGTCTATGTGACACTAGTATCAATGGTGGAGGTGTCTATCTATTAAATATATGGAATTAGGTGCAAGCATAGCCAAGAAGCTTGCTTCCCAAGCATGTGGTCTTGGGTTCAATTACATTGTGAGGTATCTTGGGTAAGTGTCTTCTACCATGCTGATCAAAACTTTGTGTGTGGATTTCGTAGATGGAAACTGAAAGAAGCCTTGTCATAAGAACGTAGTTCATATGACTGAAATAAGTAAAAGATCAGCAATTAGAAATTGGCTTTCACTGAAAAAAAAAAAGTACAATTGCGTGCGTGCGTGCGTGCGTGTGTGTGGTTTTCTTTCACACTGAGTTTATATCATATCAAAAACTTTCAAGTTCTTTAGCTCTAGAAATTCAGGTTGCTGTTAGCGAGGGTGAGTATTGTCAATAATGCTTGAATTAATGGAGGTGGTGGGGTCATAAAACAAACAAACACACACAAACACAAGCTCTGTGCTCACAATAAATCATTTCTTTAAGTTATCTTCCACGTATGTCCCGCCCAAAGTCAATCACTTTCACCAGATAAATTTTTAGTAAGGTACACTTTCCGGTACATATACATACATCACAAACTAAATGTTTCTGAAAGCATGTGTCCCGCGCTGACAAAGCTATGAATTTATAAAAGAAGAAAGAAAGAAAGAGAAAGAAAGAGTATATGAGAGTGTGTCAACGCTTTATATCTTATTCAAGAGTGATGCAAACTTCAAGTGGCACTTCACTTGCTAAAAAAGGCTAATACACAGATCTCTCTCTCTTTTATGTGTGTGTAAATGCAATAAGATATTACAATATATAAATATATTAAAATATGTTAAATATTTAATATAGCTGGCCCATTTATATATATAAAAGACAAACAATAAATTAAATAGAGAAATATTATTGACAATCTAACAATTTATTTATAATAGGCGCAGGAGTGGCTGTGTGATAAGTAGCTTGCTAACCAACCACATGGTTCTGGGTTCATTCCCACTGTGTGGCACCTTGGGCAAGTGTCTTCTACTATAGTCTCGGGCCGACCAAAGCCTTGTGAGTGGATTTGGTAGATGGAAACAGAAAGAAGCACATCATATATATGTGTGTGTGAGTGTTTGTCCTCCACCACCACCACTTGACGAGGGTGTTGGTGTGTTTATGTCTCTGTAACTTAGGACCAACAGAATAAGTACCAGAAAAAAATGTGCTGGGGTTGATTCATTCACCTAAATATTCATCAAGGTGGTGCCCCAGCATGGCCACAATCGAATAACTGAAACAAGTGAAAGAAAAAAAAAAAGGTTAAAGAATTGCCAAAATTTAGCTGGAAAGAATCCAAACCAACAAGTCAAAAGTCAATGGGATAAGCTCAGAAACATAAGTACCATACATAGACACAAACACACACACACACACATATATATACACATACATACATACATACATACACTCTCATACACACATTATGTATTTTTGTTTTTCCAACATTAAATGTAAATTAACAGAAATTCTTCACATAATTTTCTCTCCCCCACACCCCTGCGCTTCTTCCCTCCCACTACCCACACAGTAATTGTTGTTATAGTAACAAACTATAATGATGATGCTGATGCTGACGATGATCTCTTAACAATATAAATGTCTTATGTCAGACAAGAGTAATACAGACTGATGGATCAGATCAGAGTCGACCACCCAGGAACACTATTTCAAACAACAAATGCCAGTAAGCTAATTTAATTACGAGGAAACAGGAAAAGATTCCGGCATGGCTGAATGGTAAGAAGTTTGCTGCTAAGCCACATGGTTTTTGGATTCAGTGCTACTGCTTTGAAATTTGGGCAAAATATCAGCTACAATAGCCCTGAGGCTGACCAAAGCCTTGTGAGTGAATTTGGTTGGTGGAAAGCGGAAAGAAGCCCATCGGTTATCCCTTAGGAAGGGCATCAAGCTGCAGGAGCCATCCCAAAACAGACTATGGAACCTGGTGCAGCTCCTGATAAACTGCTCATCCGATGCCAGCATGGTAAACGTTAAATGGTGATGAAGATATTGATGTGTGTATACACACACACACACACACAAACAAACAAAGGTGCATGGCTCAGTGGTTAGAGCATCAGGCTCACAATCATGAGGTAGTGAGTTCGATTCCTGGACTGGGCTGTGTGCTGTGTTCTTGAGCAAGACACTTTATTTCACGTTGCTCCAGTTCACTCAGCTGTAGAAATGAATTGTGAACATTACTGGTGCCAGGCTGTATCAGCCTTTGCCTTTCTCTTGGATAACATCAGCAGAAGAGGAGAGGCTGGTATACATGGGCAGAGAGGGAGAGAGAGAGACGGGGGAGAGGGAGAGAGAGAGACAGGGGAGAGGGAGAGAGAGAGACGGGGGAGAGGGAGAGAGAGAGACGGGGGAGAGGGAGAGAGAGAGAGACGGGGGAGAGGGAGAGAGAGAGACGGGGGAGAGGGAGAGGGAGAGAGAGACGGGGGAGAGGGAGAGAGAGAGACGGGGGAGAGGGAGAGAGAGAGACAGGGGAGAGGGAGAGAGAGGGAGAGAGAGGGGAGAGTGAGAGAGAGACGGGAGAGTGAGAGAGAGACGGGAGAGAGTGAGAGAGACGGGAGAGGGTGAGAGAGACGGGAGAGAGTGAGAGAGACGGGAGAGTGAGAGAGAGAGACGGGAGAGTGAGAGACGGGAGAGAGAGAGACGGGAGAGTGAGAGACGGGAGAGTGAGAGAGAGAGACGGGAGAGAGAGACGGGAGAGTGAGAGAGAGACAGGAGAGAGTGAGAGAGAGACAGGAGAGAGAGAGAGAGACAGGAGAGAGAGAGACAGGAGACAGAGAGAGAGAGACAGGAGACAGAGAGAGAGAGACAGGAGACAGAGAGAGAGAGACAGGAGACAGGGAAGAGACATGGGGAAGAGACATGGGGGGAGAGAGACACACAGAGAGAAATACAAAATACAACAACAACAAAAAAAACTAAACCAAAACACTTCAGTAAGGAATTCTCTCTCATATGACTGAGTCAACAACAGTTTAATGACAAAACTGACTAAAGAATGGTCTGGGTTTTTTTTCTCTCACCCTATCCCATTTATAACAATCCATCAGCAGTAATTATTTTAAAGTTATTAGGCAATATAATTTTGAAGAGAATAATTACCAAGATGTCATTTTCATGAAAAATAATCATTAAGTTAGCGTTGACATATTTCATGCAGTGAACACATTGGAATAAATGATAAAAAAAGCTAATTAGAAATAATTAAATAGTGAAGAATAGACAATATTACCTCCATGACAAATACTATTCTAATTGTTCTGCTAAGAGGAGGAGACAATTATTGCCAGCTTTCAGCATTATCAAGCCTCTTCAGTAAAGCATAGAATTCATTATACTTGCTGAAGTTTCGATGAAAGAGGGTGAGTGAAAGAGAGGGTGAGTGAAAGAGAGAGCGAGTGAAAGAGAGAGCGAGTGAAAGAGAAAATGAGAGAGAGAGAGAGAGAGAGAGAGAGAGAGAGAGAGAGAGAAAGAGAGAGAAAGCTGCATCAGCATTCAGACTAATCATTTTCAGAGTAAACTGGAGCAACCAAAAATAAAATCTCTTGCTCAAGGCCACAATGTGCCACCTAGCACAAGAATTGAGCCCATGAACTTATAATTGCAAGCCCAACACACTAACCACTAGTCTACACTATAAATCTAATAGTGCAGACATGACTGATACTGGTATGAGAGCATACTATAAGTCTCGTAGTACTGGCAGGACACAATACTATAAATGAATACTTTCTTACACTCACATACACATGACATATACTCTTTCCTAAGAGTGTGTATATGTGTGTGTGTGTGTCTGGTATGTGTGTAATTTTCTGAGTGTACAACACGAATGCGCTTGAGAGCATGCAAACTTGACTGTTTGAGAGTGTGTGTGTCTGTGTGTGTATATATGTGCAAGCAAGCATGTAGGTGCACTGCATAAAATTACTAATTGTATATCACAGGATAAGAGACATGGAGGTGAGAGATTTGGAAGATAGTGTAAGAGATTAAGAGAGAAAAAAAAAGACAGGCAGACAGAGATAGAGAGAGAAAACAAGTGAGAGAAGAGGGTAGAGGAGGAGCAAGAGAGCGAGAGAGAGAGAGATTTATTAATAGCCACTTGCATATTTTTTAGTGATGTCAGGGTTAAAAATATACTCCATCTGTTAACGATCCATAGTAAACAGACAAATTACTCGCAAGAATTACTAACTAAAAAAAAGGGCAATTTTCTATGGCAGCCAGAATAAAATTATTGTACATTTACTGCTGCTGCTTCTCTCATCACAAATTTGCCAAATATGATGAAGCCGAGACTTTGCTGAGGAGGTTTGAATGAGACAGAAACCTATCTAGAGTTGTCCTTGCACTTGCCTAAGTAAATTAAAATTAGACATTGGTTAAATATTGCTTTTTTAAAAAATTTTTTGGGTCCTTACTCATCACAATTATTTCTAATTAGCAGATCACATAAAGATGGTTAATTGTAGTATTATATACATAAGGTACAAAATAATCCCACATACAAACATTCACATACTTCCCTTGTACACACACACACATATATACTCACACAGAGTTGGAATGTTGATTTTTTTTTTACACCTCTTCCTTCCTTATTTGTCATCCCTTCCTTTCTCTCACTGCTATTACTTTCTCTCACTCCCTCTCAGTCAGGGCTATTACTCTCACTACTTCTCCTTCACTGAATTACTATTTTCTCTCCTTTTCCATATTTGGCGTGATTCTGGACAAATATATCTATATCTATATCTATCTATGTATATCTATATCTATATATCTATATATATATCTGTGTTGACGCCCCCATAATCTAGTGGTTCAGCAAAAGAGACCGATAGAATAAGTACTTACAAAGAAAAAGTCTAGGGGGACTGATATTTGTTCACTAAAGGTGGTGCTCCAGCACGGCCACAGTCAAATGACTGAAACAAATAAAAGAATAAAAGAATATATCTGTGTACATTAGGATTTTAAAATAAAAATCCTAGAGTCAATTTGTTCAACTAAAACGCTTTAAGGTGGTGCTGTAGCATGGTCACAGTCAACTGACTGAAACAAGAATAAAAGAATACAGATTGATGGCTGGATGGATTAGCTGCAAGTATGGCAGCGTGGTTAAGAAATTTACTTTACAACCACATGTCTCAGGTTCCATCTCATGTGGTACATAGAATGTCGTCTACTAAAGCCTAAGGCCAGCAATTGCCATGGGAGTAAAATTTAGTAGACAGAATCTGTATGAGAAGCCCATTGAGTGTGTTTGTTTATCTGCGTGTCTTCAGATTGTCCCTGTGTGAGAGCAAAAAAAAAAAAAGAAGAAATATGACAGTCTTTATGTCTTTCCTGAACAGTATGTCTTGTCATCACTTGCCTATTTCGTCATAAGGGAAGACAAGCGGAATAAATATACCTTACTTAGAGGAAAGAGTTAACAACAGGAATGGTGGCATCCAGCTGTCGAATACTGCTCCAATAACACTTGAGCAACAGAAGGCATACAAGCACAGACATTGTAGACATACAGACAATAACCATGATGATTATATTCCAAAATAAACCAAAATAAATGTATAACAACACACACATCAAAAATAAATATATATATATATATATATATATATATATATATTAAAAAGTCTATTACTACGATGAAGAATTTTTTCCCTGGTTTCAATAAACAACTTGAGATCAAGTCACTTGCCAAGCAAGCACAACTTCAAAATTATATTCTCTGCATCCTATTTGTTTAATTTCTTTTTTTTTTCATACAACACTGTTACATAACTACATAATTCAGTTTCTATGTTATTTATATATACTAATAAATCACCTGTCAGAGACAACTAGAAGCATCAGTCCATCCTCACCTGACCTACAATCTGACCTAGACTTTAACCATTTTTTTTTTTTTTATCTTTAGATTTATTATACTATTCTCAACCACTATTTTTTTTTCTTAATTCATTACCATTCTCAACCACTCCTTAGCGATTTCAAATCTCTACAAGATCACTCTCTCTCTCTCATTCCATTTCTGCTATTCTGCCTCCTCTATTTTGCTTATGGTATATCTGTTATTCTGCATAACATATAAGTATGTAAAACAAATAACAAATGAGTATATGCATATATACGTACAAGTATGTGCATACCTGCATCTACCTGTATATATAGGTGCATATCAGGGTACAGGACGTTGCAAACAAAACGTAGACAAAAAAAAAATAATAATAACCAGAGTACAGAAAACACACAGGCCACATAGAGAACATTTTCCTTCATCAGCTGCCACCATTCTAACAGGCATTTCAAAGACTTATGTTCTTTATCTTCCCCACTTAACCTGGTTCTAACCACCTTCCTGCTTTCAACTGACTGGGGTCTTAATAAACATTTTGCATCTTCCCCTCCCCTAATACCTCTATGCACTCCTTTCCTTCCTTCCTCAAGTATACACTTTCTTAACTCAGTACCTTTCCTTCCTTCTCTCTCCTACTTTCCCTCTTCATTCAAGTTTTCATTCACAATTTTCCCTCTTGCTCCCTCCTACCTCTCTTTCTTTCTTTTTCTCTCTTCCTCTCTCTGTCTGAGAAAAAGTTCTCAGAACATGAGACATTTTCATTTCTCACAGCAAATCAATTTCCCAAACTATGGCGGCAGCAGCTTGCAGCCTGGGATTCATAGACCCACCTAATGGTCTACAAAATAAATAAATGGGCACAAGCCTGGCTGTGTGGTAAAAAATTTGATTCCCAATCACATGGTTCTGGGTTCAGTTTTGAACCATCTCCTACTATAGCTTTATAGTTTTCATCACTGTCTACAATTTGGTTCCAATTGTTTTCAAATTTAGGATCTTTCTGATTTGGCGGACACCACTTGTTTTCTTAACGAAACACTTTCAAATTTGGGACACTGGTAAAATGTGTCATATAAAACATCTTTTACTCTTAGTGTTGTTGAGAAAAGTTTTTATTTTTAAAGTTATTTCATGTTAAAAGTTGTATTTCGGTAATTTCAACCAATCACTGACGTCTATTGAGGTGAAAACAATTACTGCTGTGGATTGTAAACAACACGTTGTGATGGTGTAATGGGATCTTTTTCCTTGAATAAAAATAAACAAAAAGTTCAAAGCCTCAGAGATAATGCAAGCTAGGCATGGGAAGTTTGATTAGGTCAGTTTGAATATAAAAGAGGGAGAATATTTAAGCCAGATATGGCTGGCTTAAATACTAAAGGGTTAAGAATTGTCATCCCAGGTTATCCCACCTGAAAAATCGTCTGCCCAGGTTATCCCACCTGAAAAACTGTCTGCCCAGGTTATCCCACCTGAAAAACTGTCTGCCCAGGTTATCCCACCTGAAAAACTGTCTGCCCAGGTTATCCCACCTGAAAAATCGTCTGCCCAGGTTATCCCACCTGAAAAACTGTCTGCCCAGGTTATCGCACCTGAAAAATCGTCTGCCCAGGTTATCCCACCTGAAAAATCGTCTGCTCAGGTTATGCCACCAGCAGTTATCACATCTTAATCATCAGCCCAGATTATCCCATCTGAAAAATTGTCATTGCAGGTTATCTTACCTTAAGACCCACTCATAGAATCATCCCCTTAGATTATCTGATCTGGAGAATTATGTCATTCCAATTTAACCCCACCTGAAAAATTGTTATGATGTCAAAATCTGGAGAGATGATTTTTTCTGGTAATCGAAAAGTGGTCCTTGATAATGCAAAGGTTGAAATCCACAAATCAATAGGGATTCATTTTTATTGACATAATCCACTGCTAAGTTTTCTCTAGTGTCAATAAATACATTGATTAAAAAAAAGTGGGAATAGAAATAAAAAAGGAAATGCTTTTGATAAAACATTGACTCCCACAGCTTAAGTAAATATCAGAAAGCAGCCTTTGACCCTGATTGTAAAGATATATACAAAGGAGTGCATAAACTTAGAGCATGGGTGTATTTCATGTTTTACATAAAATACTCACAGGTGACATTTATATCTGGCTAAAATGTTTACATATATTTTCAATGTGCTTTTTATGTATTTTTAGAAACGTTATTGTTTACCTTTTCTCTTTCTTCTGGTTCTAATAATTTTCTAATTCCTTTGATATTTGGTGAACTTGTAAAGTTGAGTTTTAAACTCACCACTCTTGCACTATAGCAGTTTTTATATCCTAATATCCTAGCCTTGGCTATGTGGGAAGCAGTATACTTCCCAACCCCATCGATATGGGTTCGACCCCACTGCAAGTGCCTTCTACAATTTCCCCAGGCCAACAAAGCCTTGTGCATGGATTTATAAGATGGAAAGTGAAAGAAGCCCACATGTGTGTGTTTGTGTGTGTGCACAGGCACACTAGTGCATGTGAGGATGCATGTGCATGTCTTTCTCCTTGTCTTGTCATCACATGACAGTTGTAAAACAAATGTCGTCAACATGATACAAGAAGTGTCCATTTGTAATCTGCTGTGAAACCTGTCCATGAGGAAACGTTACCTTATTTGGAAACGGGTGAGGGTTAGCATCCAATCATAGAAAATCTGCCTCAACAAATTCTGTCTGATTCATGCATGGAAAAGTGGATATTTTATATATCTTGTATCTCTTACTTGTTTCAGTCATTAAACTGTGGCCATGCTGGGGCACCACCATGAAGAACTTTAGTTGAACCAACCAATCCTGATACTTATTTTCTGATTAAGCCTGGTACTTATTGTGTCGTATAGTGAAACTGTACACCCTTCCCAGTAAAAAGTGGTAGCAGCCAGTCATTACAAATAGACCAGTTAGCCAGTCAACACAGAAGGTCGAGAGTATGTGTAGACTGTGTTGATAGTCTTGTCTCTGTTGATATAGTAATTGTACTGTGATACTGAGTGGACATTATAACAATGCAACCTTTTAAGGATAATAACACAGTAGAGCTTGGACTATCACCTAATATTATAGAACATTCCATCATGTTTCCATGCAGAAGAGGTTATATAAGCAACAATGTCGGAGAATCAACACAGGGTTTGAGTAGATTCCAGAGCAGGTAGACGAACACAGGAATCTTGGCCCCTACATGACCTGTGCTGAAAAAAACGACTGTCATCACTACACTTCTCTAAATAACCATGAGCACAATATCCTCATCTCAGTCATAAACACACCGGAGTAACACTTCAGTTGTACAGGCAACAAACCCTTTTAAACAGGCAAGTTTCGTTGGCTGCAGCTCAGCCCTGGGTTAAAGAAATTATTGACTATGGAAAACAGTACTGTTCCCACTCTTATACTAAGTTAATCTTTTCAGCTGTTAATGTAACTATGAACTACATTTGCTTCTAACACACCACAAAAACACAGCTGACAAACCATCCTGGAACTATGCAAATGTTGTGATACACTTCTGTACAAATAAAAGCTATTTCAACAACATTCAGAGTCAGCTTTATCATGCAGCTAAACATTATACAGATCAATGAATACACATTTAACCAACCTGACAACCATGCAATCTCTTCTGGCATGGCAATCAGAGGAAAAAACTATCTTTCTCAATCAAAAGAAAGTGGTGTGACAATCCGCACAACGGATTCAGTTAATAACTGGATCTCTCCTGCAGACAACTGTAGGAGAGTTTAACTGTTTAACAAAACTCCTTGAGTTAAGCAATGCCCAAACACTGAAATTTCTCATCTTTAAAGTCATCTAAATTAAAATCTTTCCATCAAAGTTTCATTTTAATTCCATTTTAAGTTCCAAACACCAAATTAATAATGACAAAGATATTTTAGTGAGTTCTTCATTATT
>NC_142940.1:10017878-10034904 GCF_046866305.1 Octopus bimaculoides | reverse complement strand
TATATATATATATATATATATATATATATATACTATATATATATATATACATATATATATATATATATATATATATATATATACATATATATATATATATATATATATATATATATACATATATATATATATATATATATATATATATACATATATATATATATATATATATATATATACATACATATATATATATATATATATATATACATATATATATATATACATACATATATATATATATATATATATATACATATATATATATATATATATATATACATATATATATATATACATATATATATATATATATATATATATATACATATATATATATATATATATATATATATACATATATATATATATACATATATATATATATACATATATATATATATATACATATATATATATATATATATATATATATATATATATATATATATATATATATATTCTCTTTACTCTTTTACTTGTTTCAGTCATTTGACTGCGGCCATGCTGGAGCACCGCCTTTAGTCGAGTAAATCGACCCCAGGACTTATTCTTTGGAAGACTAGTACTTATTCTATCGGTCCTCTTTTGCCGAACTGCTAAGTTACGGGGACGTAAACGCATCAGCATCGATTGTCAAGCAATGCTACGGGGACAAACACAGACACACAAACATACACACACATACATATATATATATATATATATACATATATACGACGGGCTTCTTTCAGTTTCCGTCTACCAAATCCACTCACAAGGCTTTGGTCAGCCCGAGGCTATAGTAGAAGACACTTGCCCAAGGTGCCACGCAGTGGGACTGAACCCAGAACCATGTGGTTGGTAAGCAAGCTACTTACCACACAGCCACTCCCGCGCCTATATATATATATATATATATATATAGTGTAGTATATTGCCACTTAAGTGTGGCTGACCCCTAGGGGTGGATGTTACTGTTGCTTTTAGCCCCAGGAGGACATCTCCTCCAGCTGGCTTATCGACACACGACTGTGTCCTGTTTGCCAAGGGAAGTTATCCCTCTCACCTCGATCTGCAGCACGAACGTATCCGGATTTCAGGGTTATTTCCATTCGTCGGCGTCCTACAGCTGATGACCTTGGTGAGAGAGACAAAAACCTGGCAAACTTATATCTTCTTTTCCAGTGAAATTCTTCACTGATATTGAAAAGGTGAAAACAAGCAATGTTAATTCTCTAAATGAAGTATTAACAGTAACTGCACGATAAAGTGTAGTATATTGCCACTTAAGTGTGGCTGACCCCTAGGGGTGGATGTTACTGTTGCTTTTAGCCCCAGGAGAACATCTCCTCCAGCTGGCTTATCGACACACGCCTGTGTCCTGTTTGCCAAGGGAAGTTATCCCTCTCACCTCGATCTGCAGCACGAACGTATCCGGATTTCAGGGTTATTTCCCTTCGTCGGCGTCCGACAGCTGATGACCTTGGTGAGAGAGACAAAAACCTGGCAAACTTATATCTTCTTTTCCAGTGAAATTCTTCACTGATATTGAAAAGGTGAAAACAAGCAATGTTAATTCTCTAAATGAAGTATTAACAGTAACTGCACGATAAAGTGTAGTATATTGCCACTTAAGTGTGGCTGACCCCTAGGGGTGGATGTTACTGTTGCTTTTAGCCCCAGGAGGACATCTCCTCCAGCTGGCTTATCGACACACGACTGTGTCCTGTTTGCCAAGGGAAGTTATCCCTCTCACCTCGATCTGCAGCACGAACGTATCCGGATTTCAGGGTTATTTCCCTTCGTCGGCGTCCGACAGCTGATGACCTTGGTGAGAGAGACAAAAACCTGGCAAACTTATATCTTCTTTTCCAGTGAAATTCTTCACTGATATTGAAAAGGTGAAAACAAGCAATGTTAATTCTCTAAATGAAGTATTAACAGTAACTGCACGATAAAGTGTAGTATATTGCCACCGACGAAGGGAAATAACCCTGAAATCCGGATACGTTCGTGCAGCAGATCGAGGTGAGAGGGATAACTTCCCTTGGCAAACAGGACACAGTCATGTGTCGATAAGCCAGCTGGAGGAGATGTCCTCCTGGGGCTAAAAGCAACAGTAACATCCACCCCTAGGGGTCAGCCACACTTAAGTGGCAATATACTACACTTTATCGTGCAGTTACTGTTAATACTTCATTTAGAGAATTAACATTATATATATATATATATATATATATATATATACATATATATTAATATTATACACACATCTATATAAAACGGGATTTCTGCAGAGTATCTACTAAATTCACTCACATAGCATTGGTTGCTAGAAAACACTTGCCTATGGTACTGCACAATGAGACTGAACCCGAAACCATGCGGTTGCAAAGCAAGTTTCTTAACCACACAGCCATTTTCAGAATGCACAGCAGAGAAATCTAGTTCATTCTCTCCCACAACCAAACTATTCCAAGAGCATTGCTAATACCACTGACACCACAATAAAAAAAAAAAAAAGGAAAAAAAAAAAGTAAGGCATGACAGTAATAAATTTTCATATCAAAAGAATTTTTAATTTTATTACTGTTTCGATTTGAGCCAATGAGGGAATGACTACATAATTAATTGCCTGAGCCAATTAGAGGAGCTTAAGTTAATGAGAGGAGCTTCTATGTAGTCAGTTGATTGCCAGATAGAAAGTTTGACCAGTCTTTCTCAAATCATACCCTACAGTCTTAATGGTGGCGGGTGGGGGGGGGGGGGAGAAGAAAGGAATACATATGGCTGTGTGGTTAAGAAGTTTGCTTTCCAACCACACAGTTCCAGGTTTCAGTTCCACTGCACAGCACCTTGGGCAAATGTCTTCTACTATAGCCATGAACTGACTAAAGCCTTGTGAGTGGATTTGGTAGGTGGAAACTGAAAGAAGCCTGCCATATATGTGTCATTTCTTTACTACCCACAAGGGGCTACACACAGAGGGGACAAACAAGGACAGACAAACAGATTAAATCGATTATACCGACCCCAGTACGTAACTGGTACTTATTTAATCGGCCCCGAAAGGATGAAAGGCAAAGTCGACCTCGGCGGAATTTGAACTCAGAACGTAGTGGCAGACGAAATACCGCTAAGCATTTCGCCCGGCGTGCTAACGTTTCTGCCAGCTCGTCGCCTGCCATATATGTGTGTGTGTGTGTGTGTGTACAGATACTGAATGTGTGTATGTGTACTGCGCACGTGCGTATATGTAATGCGCATGTGTACGTGTACTATATGTGTATGTACTATGCATGTATGTGTACATGTACTGCGCATGTATGTAAATGAACTGTGCATGCGTGTGTACATGTATTGCATGTATGTGTATATGTTTACTGCATATATGCTTATACATGTACTGCATGTGTATGTGTACTACATGTGTGTATGTCAACTGCATGAGTGTACATGTACTGCGTGTGTGCATGTGCATGTGTACTGCACATGAGTGTGTACATGTACTGCATGTGTATGTGTACGTATGTCGTGTGTGTGTGTGTGTGTGTGTGTACTGCATGTGTATGTGTACTGTGTGTGTATGTGTAATGTGTAATGCTGGTATGTTTACATCCCCCGTAACTTAGCGGTTCAGCAAAAAAGACCGATAGAATAAGTACTAGGCTTACAAAAAATAAGCCCTGAGATCGATTTGCTCGACTAAAGGCGGTGCTCCAGCATGGCTGCAGTCAAATGACTGAAACAAGTAAAAGAGTAAAAGAATATAAGATAAAAAATTGTCAACTATTATATTCACAATATATATATATTGTTTCCGGAATAAATTGATATTACAAAGAAATATTACTGACCCCTGGCACATTGGAAAAAAAAAGCTGCAGGTACACCACATCAGATAGTTTGAGAAGCACTGAATTATGTAATCCCAGAAAGAAGTGGCAGATAAAAAAGCAGAATGGTCACATCTAAATACAGCTAATTACAGTTGTGCTTAATCAAGGTTTCAACTGGAGATCAAGCCATAATAGTTAAATCTCCCTATATTAAGAGACAAATATTATTTCATATGTATACAACAGGCTTCTTTCATTCTCTATCTATCAAATCAACTCACAAGATTTTGGTCACAAGACAATAGTAGAAGGCACCTGCCCAAGGTGCCGTGCAGTAGGGTTGAACCTGGAACCCTGTGGGTGGGAAGCAAGCTTCTTACCATAAAATGATGCTTTAGCTTGATTTTTTTTTTCTTGTTTAATGCTTTCAGATCTATTATTTCACTTCAAAGATACCTATTAAATTACCAATATGAGACTAACAGGATGCAGCAGTCTCAGTTCCTATTTCCAACCAACCAAGTACTCTAGTATTTCAAAAGGGTGAATTTTACACTAAAGAAATATATAAAATAAACAGTAAATAAAAAAGGATGGGGTGTTCTGCAATGGATACCCCTTTCAAGAATGTGAAAATAATCCATTGTCAAGAAGCAGGCATGGCTGTGGTAAGAAGTTTGCTTCCCAGCCACATGGTTCTAGGTTCTGTACCACTGTGTGGCACCTTGGGCAAATGTCTTCTACCATAGCATTGGGCTGACCAAAGTCTTGTTAGTAGATTTGGTAGACAAACTAAAAGAAGCCAGTCATGTATGTGTGTGTGCGTCTGTGTCTGTTCATCCTCATCCGCACCCCTCCACTGCTTGGCAACTAGTGTAAACTGGTGCCCTATAACTTAGCGCTTAGCAAAAGTAAATAAAATAAGTACCAGGTTTTACAAAATATAATTATGGTGTTTGATTTGTTGGACTAAAATTCTTTGAGGTGGAACTTCAGCATGACTGGAATTAAAGTACAACTCCTCATGCAATTTGAATGGTCAATTAGCCCTGATCTGCAAGAAATGGTGACCCAAATTCCTCAGATAATACCCCATCCCCATTTTCTGTCATTAACAAGGTGTGGCACATTGCTTGATAATCAGTCCAAGACAAGCCTAAAAGTAAAAAATGCCACAGGGTTGTCAGGACTGCAACATTTGTATGTTTAATCATCACCAACTGAGGGGACCAAGAGCCACCTACCCCTTCCACCCAACTAGTAATGTCATCCTCATCACCATCATCATCATCATCGTCGTCAACTATCAACACTCTACTATCACCCCTCCCTTCAAAACATTCTCTCTGCTCTTTTTTGGGGGTGGGGGGTACTTTATATATTGCTTTGCTTTCTCCCTCCCACCCCACCATAATTTGTAAATCAGGTATCAAAAGAAATAGTAACATAGGTGAGGAGGGGGAAGGTGAAGGCAGGAGGGGGGAGGAGAAAGAGAGAGAGAGAGAGAGAGAGAGAGTTGCAAGGATAGAATCAGTTTGTAAAAGGTTGAATTGACAGGAAATAGTAGTAAACCCCCAAAAGAAAAAAATTTTTTAAAGGAGGGAAAGAAGATATTTAAAGGGGTTATTTAAAAAAAAAAAAACCATTTACATTCTTCATCTAGCTATCTGCCCAGCCCCTACAAAAAAAAAGGAGACCGTCTCAAAAAAACAAACAAACAAAAAAAAACATGAACTGGCCTAGATATGCCAAAACTTGGTTGGCTGCGGATCTCTTTCTTTCTTTCCCCTAACATAGTCATTCATACCAGATGTTTCTCTCTCTCTCTCTCTCTCTCTTTCATCCCCACCATTACCACCACATACACAAAACAACACCTTATTATTGACATGCCCCAATGACTGAAGACATGCCTCCTCCCTCAGCTACAGCTTCATTCCTTCCTCTTTTTCTGTCTCCCCCCCCCCGGCCCTTTAAACCTATTATCAAGTAGATTAAGAGACTAGGAATACTGTGAAGGGCGAGGGGAGGAAGGGGGACACAGGCACCAAACACACACAAAAAAAAAGGAAAGTGAATGATTAAGTGTCTGAGAGTGACTGACAGATTGAAATAGACATATAGTCTTTTATTCTTTTACTTGTTTCAGTCATTTGACTGCAGCCATGCTGGAGCACCGACTTTAGTCCAGCAAATCGACCCCTGGACATTCTCTGTAAGCCTAGTACTTATTCTATCGGTTTCAAGCCATGCTGCGGGGGGGGGGGGGGGCGATGGGGAGCAAACAGATGCACAAACACACACACACATATATATATGTGCTTAGTTTTAGAATGGTGGCAGCTGATGAAGGAAATGTTCTCTATGTGACCGGTGTGTTTTCTGTACTCTGTTTATCATTTGGTCCACGTTTTTTTGCAACGTCCTGTACCCAGGCATGCATCTATATATACATGTAGATGTAGGTATGTACATACATGTGCGTATATATGCATATACTCATATATTATTTGTATTATATATATATATATATATATATATATATATATATATATGTACATATATATATATATATATATAAGCAAAAATTTAGATTCAAGTGAATATGGTACTTAAGTTTAGGCACCAGAATTTAGTACCGTATTATCCATACAGTTTCAAAGTGAGGTGATTAAAATCAAAATAAGCAACAAGGATATCCAGAGGTAATGCAAGTATGATTTTTTCATGCAACTCCATTTAATTGAACAATGTAATCATTACATCAATTTAAAATGCAGAGGATTGCTCTGCATTTTAAATTGATGTAATGTAGTTGCATGAAACGATTGTACTGCATTACCTCTGGATATCCTTGTTGCTTATTTTGATTATATATATATATATGTATGTACAGAGTGGTGACATTTAGTAGAGATGACCCGGAAGTTGTTCCTCTTCGGTTACTATCGCAAACAGCAGTAGTTTCTTCAACCAAATACACGTCGTCGATTGGCTGAAATTACCCAAATACAATAACTATAACATGAAATAACTTCTAAAGTACAAAATTTTGTCAAAAACATTCAGAGTAAATTGAAGGCCAGTTTATGGGATTGCCTTAGGTTTCACGTCCATAAAGGGCTTAGCTTTATGGTGCATCATCAGGTCTCAAAACCTGTTGGCTTAAGGCCTGTCTAGTGAGGCTAAAGGCTTCTCTATGCCAACATTTGATTGCTAAAGAACTCAAATAGGTCCTTAATCTTCTCAGGTAAGACTAAAAACATGTATAGGATAGACACCTTTAATTACGATAGGCTGCTAGAAAAAATATCACACATAATTGTAGGCATGCAGAGAGGCCACACACTAGACAGGCCCTAAGCCTACAGGCTTTGGGAGCTGATGATATGCCATAAAGCTAAGACTTTTATGGACATGAAACCTAAGGTAATCCCATAAGCCAGCCTTATCTAACTTTAATACATGGTCTGATCAAAAGTATCCAGACTGTTTCCATAGTAAAGAAGAGAAAGCACAGAGTGAAACTGCTTGGCACAGATTGAGGTTAAACTGCTGTGCACTAAGTTTTAACGTCCTAGCTCACTTTTGCTGTTTACAGCAGTGCTTGGGAGGAAAGGTGTGTAATGTGTGATCATCACATTGATCATGACAGAGAAAGTTGAGCAGAGAAGTTGCATCAAATTTTGCCAAAAGCTTGGCGATTCCTGCTCAGAGGCCTATGCAAAGTTTTCAAAAAGTTTTCATCCTTCTTGACACAATCAAGGAGATCTTGAGCAACTGAAACCAGAGTGTCTTTTTGGTCAGCTGGAAGCAGTTTTGGGACAAACTTGGCAGACACACACCTCATACTCAAATCTTTAGTGATAATGGACAAAGCTGTAACTAATCTGCACATCCTCTGACAACTCATGGATGGTGATTCAACAATTTCCCCTCACAGTTGCATGTACATCTGCTGTTTTTCTCAGTTCTGCTGGTTGCGGGTCTCCCAGAACATTTTGTCAATAGCCACCTTTTTTTGGCCATCTTGGAAACGTCCGAACCACTCAACTCCTCTCCATACATTTTCAGCAACTTTGTGTAGTCTCCTGAGCAGGTACACACATATATACACATACATACATACATACATAGAGAGAGAGAGCAAGAAAGAAAACTAAAAGGAGCCCTTGCTTATAAAGTGAAATAATCACTTATAAAGTGAAATAATGCTGTTAGCTCATTCTAGAAAACAAAAAAAAGTTGTTAAAAAAAAGAAACAAAAAAAGAATTTTAACTAGCATGTGTAATAGAAATTTATGGCTTTGGCACTACTGCCATATCCATTTTAGCAATTCTAGAATGAATTATTTCTCTTTGCTTACATCTCCTTGTCTCTTGGTGACGAATGTACATATATGGGAATACACCCACCACCTCCCCTTTGTCTCTGGCTTGACAGCAGTTAAGTCATTGTAGCATATGCTAATGAGGGAATATACAACTGTCAATTCTGGGTGGTTTTTGTTGGGGTTTCCCCCCCCCCCCCTTTGCTTTGTTCTGGAAAGTGGAGGAGGGCTGCAGTCTAGAATCTCCCAGAACATTTTCATTGCTCCTTTTCTAGGTAAAGGTAAACTCTATTATGAGATAAAGTATCCAGCATGACATAGTCAATCTCCCCACAACCCTGAAGTAGTCATGGGGGGGGGGGGGGTTACCACTTGACTCCATTAAAATACTTTGCTTAGGTTTCAATTAATTTTTTTGTTAATAATGTATAGCATGGCTGTGTGGTAAGAAGCTTGCTTCCCCACCACATAGTTCTGGGTTCAGTCCCACTGTGCAGCACCTTGGACAAGTGTCTTCTACTATAGCTTCAGACTGACCAAAGCCTTGTGAGTGGGTTTGGTAGACAGAAACTGAAAGAAGGGGGCGAGCTGGCAGAAACGTTAGCACACCAGGCAAAATGCTTAGCGGTATTTCGTCTTCCGTTACGTTCCGAGTTCAAATTCCACCGAGGTCAACTTTGCCTTTCATCCTTTCAGAGTCGATAATTAAGTACCAGTTACGCACTGGGGTTGACGCAATCGACTTAACCCCTCTGTCTGTCCTTGTTTGTCCCCTCTATGTTTAGCCCCTTGTGGGCAATAAAGAAATAAGGAAACTGAAAGAAGCCTGTTGTACGTGTGTGCGAGTCGGTGTTTGTCCCCTCATCACTGCTTGAGAACCAATGTTGGTGTGTTTGCATTCCTATAACTTAGTAGTTCAACAGAAGGAGACCAATAGAATAAGTACTAGGCTTAAAAAATAAGTCCTGGGGTTGATTTGTTTGACTGAAACAAGTAAAAGAATAAAAGAATTAACTTTGTCATTATTATTATTATTTTATTTGTTCCAGTCATTTGACCATGGCCATGCTGGAGCACCACCTTAAGGGATTTTAACCCCATAACTTATTCTTTGTAAGCCTAATACTTATATAAAGGGCTTCTCTTAGTTTCTGTCTAACAAATCCATTCACAAGGCGTTGATCAGCCCGAGGCTATAGTAAAAGACACTTGCCCAAGTAGCCATGCAGTGGGACTGAACCTGGAACCATGTGGGAAGCAAGCTTCTTACAAAGACACCTATGTCTACACCTATGCGTTTGAAACAAATTGGTATGGAATTTCCATGGAATGTTTTAATTCAGAAAGCTCTGAATGGGCTTGGAATAACTGGGGCACCAACGAAGAAGGGTTATAAATTCCATCACTGTAGCTGCAGCGAAGGTCACAGGGTAGCTTCCATGAAAGACCAGTAGTTTTCTGCTATTTGAATGCAAGCAAGGACTTGATCAACCCTGGCTGGATGGACTGAGTAAGAGGTGTCTGATGGTGAAAAGGGGGGTGGGGAGATAGTCGATTACATTGACCCAAGTACTCAACTGGTACTTCAACCCTGAAAGGATGAAAGACAAAAAAGTCGACCTCAGCAGAATTTGAACTCAGAACAATCCTTTCTAACATGACCAGCTACAAGAACTCAGTGGCAGACATAAAGGAATCCCCATGAACAGTCAGTCCTGGACTCCCTTGTTATGGCCTGATGAACTATAATAAACAAGAGGGGGCAGAAAGGAATTCATTGATGTACACCTATTGCATGTACTAAAATCACTACTGAACTTGTTACTAACTCTCACCTTGCTGACCACACTACTATGCATGGTTTCAACAAATAAATCACTAATCCACTCCCAGTTATCTTAACCACTAATCCCTCACCACTCACTTGTTGTCTTCGAGACCCCTTCCACCCCATCCACACACATCCTATCTCTTGGCTTTTATGGATCTATCTATTAAATCATATTCCACCGATAAATCCATTTCTCTCTGGCTCTGGTTTTTGTTCTTTGTTCTAGGATGTGTGAGGGGGGTTATAGAGTTATGCTACCCCCACCTCTGCCGAACAGATGTATGTGGCTGTCTCCATGGGAACTACAGAGAGGGAAGCCTGATGTTTATCTACCAAGTTGTCACATTTGGTGAACAGGAGAGCGGGGAGCAGGCAATAAACTATATATTACTTACAAGTGAGAGAGAGAGAGAAAGAGAAAGGAGCCATCCACTACAAATAAATACATGGAAAATAAATATATTTCTATCGAACCATCTTATTGCTAAAAAAATAATAATCAATATGATGAATATGATTAATCTTTACAGCAAAAGTTTTATTGATCTGTAAACCATCTGTTGTTCACAAAATATTAAAAAAAACAAAATAAAGAACCATTGTTATGCACGAGTATACAACGGAATTAAATTAGACTTTTATTTTTGTCTATGAAAATTATTGCGTGGTTATTCTATTTTCATGTAAGAAGATGATTTGGAAGAGTCATACTCGACAATGCAACCCTCCTCTGAACCACACCATTTTCCAGTTGGTTTGGCAGTATTCTTCAGTCAAGCATGCCCATGTGGTTCTCTGTAGGATCCATCCTGCTGAGCAGCATTGAGTAAATGTCTGGGTAAACTGAAGCATTTGTTTATCCCAGTGGTATCCAAAGTGGATGTGGAGGAGGAATGGCCCAGTGGTTAGGGCAGCGGACTTGCGGTCATAGGATCGCGGTTTCGATTCCCAATCCAGGCATTGTGAGTGTTCATTGAGCGAAAACACCTAAAGCTCCACGAGGCTCCGGCAGGGGATGGTGGCGAACTCTGCTGTACTCTTTCACCACAACTTTCTCTCACTCTTACTTCCTGTTTCTGTTATGCCTGTAATTCAAAGGGGCCAGCCTTGTCACACTGTGTCACGCTGAATATCTCTGAGAACTACGTTAAGGATACACGTGTCTGTGGAGTGCTCAGCCACTTGCACGTTAATTTCACAAGCAGGCTGTTCCGTTGATCGGATCAACTGGAACCCTCAACATCGTAAGCGACGGAGTGCCAACAACAACAACAAAATCCAAAGTGGGTAGTACTGTCCCCCACCTACGGAGGAGAGGTGGTGGAGAAATGGGTAGGGGTGTTGAAGTGGGGTGATAATGGGGTGGATGAAAGGGGGAGATGGATGTAAAAACACCAAAGTAGTGGATCGATTAGGTTAAGTTTTATTTGTGAAATACAACCATTTTGAATTTGGAGCAGAAAGTGGTCTGTGTTTGTGGTAACGGTGAGTGGAGTGGAAGGGATGAGCAGGAATGTGACCCAGGTGCCAAGGGGGAAGCAGAGGACTGAAGCTGGAACCATGTGGTTGGGAAGCAGGGCGCTTACCACAAGGCCATGCCTACACCTGGTCATAGAAAATCCACCTCATTAAATTCTGTCCACACAAACCAAGGCATTGAAAAGTGGACATTAAAATAATGGCAATACATATGTGCGTATGTGCATGTGTGTATGTGTATGTGTGTATGTATTCACTTACATTTACACTCTACAAAAGTTGCTAGCTATATGTGGTGCTGCTGTTGCCATTTCTATCAGTAAATCATCCACTTGGTTGGTACCTTTGGAGGCATGTGATATAAAAAGATCCCTTACTTGGGAAACAGTTAAGGGCAGTGACTGACACGGTATCTAACTCTTTTTACTCTTTTACTTGTTTCAGTCACTTGACTGCAGCCATGCTGGAGCACCACCTTTAGTCAGACAAATTGACCCCAGGACTTATTCTTTGTAAGCCAAGTACTTATCCTATCAGTCTCTTTTGCCAAACAGCTAAGTTACAGGGATGTAAATGCACCAACATCAGTTGTCAAGCAATGGTGGAGGGACAAACACAAACACACACACACACACACATATATACGATGGGCTTCTTTCAGTTTCCATCTACCAAATCTACTCATAAGGCTTTGGTCAGCCCGAGGCTATAGTAGAAGACACTTGCCCAAGGTACCATGCAGTGGGACTGAACCCTGAACCATGTGGTTGGTAAACAAGCTACGTACCACTCCTGCACCTGTTTAAAAAAATTAAAAAACTCGCCTCAATATATTCATCTAACCCAGTGTTTCCCAACCATCTTTTTTCCTATGGACCCTTTTGGTTCCTATTTTATTCTACTGGCCCTCCATAGTCATTTGATGTGTATAAAAAAATCCTACTGTATTTCTATACATTATTGACATTTGACGGATGTTTGTCCTCATCCGTCAAATGCAAATAATGTAAATAATGTACTTAATTCCTCATCTCTTAAATCTCTGTGTATTTCTATGATTAAATATTATCAGGAATTGTATTAAAAAAGTAAAACACAATAGTGTACTGTAGAAATAGAAGCAATTTTATTGAACAAATTTAAACAACAAAATTTTATGAGGACCCTCAAGGGCCTTGAGGACTGCATTTGAGAACTACTGATTTAAGCCATGTTAACATGAAACAAATGATGAAGCAAACAGTAGAAAGATCTGGATGGTCGTATGAGGGGAAAGGAATATATATAGACTGACTGATCTAATGTTGTTCATTTTACCAACAGTATTGTAAGCAGGAGATGGGGAAGTGACAGGGATCCCAACTCCTACCAGTATGGAAAAAAATGAATAGAATAGAAATAAAAAAGGGAATTTCGATTTCTAATGAAACTATACTGTTTTAACCCTTGTCATAACAACCCACCTAGCACTGCTCCTCGATCCATGATACAATCTTTCTGTTTTAAATTGATCTAAATTAAAATCTATACAAAATTTCATGTTAATTTATGTTCCAAAAAAAAAAAAAAAAAGATTAATAAGGACAAATTTGTTTTACCAAATTCTTCATTATTTTCAAAATTAATTGAAACAAAAGCAGCATAATGACAAAATAATCAACACTTTAGAGAGATTTAGCAAAATTAATAGTAACAAAAGGGTTAATTAATTTCAAGATAATCAAGAACTTTGAGAAATTTAGCAAAATACTTGTTCTACGTTTCTGCAATATAATATCATAAAAGATTCTTAAAAATATGATGGAATGTTTTAATTTAAGTAGGATTATTTGAAAATTTGTTCTGTAGAACACCTGTCTGTGAGAGATTTGGTATCATACAGGCAAAGAGTATGTCAACAACCTAAGATTTAGAAATATGGTTCTTTCTAGGCAAGAACCAAAATCTATTCAAGACAGAAACAGGTGTTGAGTCTCGGCTTCATTCATGCATGTGTTCTTCTTGTTGTTCTTTTATTCTTTTACATGTTTCAGTCATTTGACTGCGCACAGCTCCTCAAGGGTTTTTTTCTGTTGAAGAAATCGATCCCCAGGACTCATTGTTTAAGCCTTGTATGCTTTATTCTGTTGGTCTCTTTTGCCAAACTGCTAATTTATGGGGATGTAAACAAACCAACACCAGTTGTCAAGCAGTGATAGGGAGACAAACACAGATACAAAGACACATACACATGATGATGACGATATACGATATATATATATGTATATATATATATATATATATATATATATATATATAGACAGAGACACAGACAGAAAGAGACAGAGACAGACAGGCAGAGATACAGACAGACAGACACAGACAAACACACAGACAGACAGACAGACATCATTTAACATCTGTTTTCCATGCTGGTAAGAGTTGAATGGTTTGACCGAAAACTCCTAAGCTGGAGGAAGCGGGGCTGCACCAGGTTCCAATCTGATTTGATAAAGTTTCTACAGCTGGATGCCCTTCTTAATGCCAACCACTCGAAAAGTATAGTGGGAGTTTTTTACATTCCACTGGTATGAGTGCCACTGACCTGACACCAGCATCAGCCACGACTTCAGTCTCACTTGGCTAGACAGATCTACACAAGCACAGAATATCGCCAAAGGTCTTGGTCACCTGTTACTGATTCCATGAGACTCAACACTCAAACAGTGCTTTTTACATACCACCGGCATGGATGCCAGTCAGATGGCACGGGCATCAGCCATGATTTTGATATACCTCTTTATCTTCAGACCTCATCTGCAGTTAGTTTCAGTTTTAATGCAAACAAGAGATTCTCCACCTTTGCAAGTTTATAATCTAGGTGTAATTTAGGCCTCTCTGGACTCACTATAAAAGAGTTGACCTGCAATAATATAGACAAGCTCAATAATAAAAGATCAACTGTTATGCTTACCAATGAATTGTAACAGACTTCATGAAATCTCTTCATCTGTAAAAATGTAAATATCCAAATTTATTTATGTTCCATCTGAAAGAACAGAAAAATGAAAGTTTACAAATAATTAAAGATTTTGATTAATAAAAAAAAAAGACTGCTTTCTAGAGGGCAGTGGGGGGGGGGTCACAGTCAATTGTTAAAATCTAATGCTTTAACATTCCAGTTATTGCCACATGTAATGCTTGCTTATTCACATTGTATTGAATTAATTGTGTATTATCTTGTAGCTTTGAGATTTTGATGATGTGGTTATTTTTAGAATGACATTGGTATTGTAGGGTAGGTGTGAGAGGTCAGATATGGCGTGTTCGAACACAAAACATGTAGAATATTTGGGCCAGATATGGCCAGTTCAAATGTTCAGGGGTTAGATATAATTATTGATACTAATTTTATTTATTTCAAGGAACTAAAAAACTCAGTTGACTTCCACAGGATTTGAATGTGCATGCGTGTGTATGTGTGTGAGTGTGTGTGTGTATACACATACACATAACTTAGCAGTTCAGCAAAAGAGATCAATAGAATAAGTACCAGACTTTAAAATATGTTCCATGGAATTGCCTTGTTTGTCCCTCACCTTCACTAGACAACTGGTGTCGGTTCGTTTACATCCTTAAATCTTAACAATTCAGCAAAAGAGGCCTGCAGAATAAGTGCCATACTTAATAAGTACCATGGTGTTGCCTTGTTCAACTGAACACTTCAAGGAGGTACTCCAGCATGGCAACAGTTATTCTAAACAACTTGCTAAGGAGTAAGGTTAATTTTTCAAGACGTGAGCTGCCGGCTCTGCTTATCAGATCAGACACAACCCAATAATGGCATAATGATTATGCGCATAGGCTACTAACCCCAAGATTCCGAGTTTGATTCCAAGCAGTGACCTGAAGAATAATAATAACAACATCGAAAAATACCTTAGGAATGAGAACCCAGGTTCGAAATTTCTCCAAGACACCTGATGAAGGCTGGAGGGTATATCAGCTGAAACATTGTGTTAACAACAAAGAAGATGAGGACAAATATCCATCAAATGTAAATAATGTACATAATTCCTCATCTCTTAAATATAGAACTGAAAGAAAGTTGTCATGTATACACACACACACACACCTATGTGTGTGTGTGTGTGTGTGCACGCGGTGTGTCTGTACCCCAATCACTGTTTGACAACCAGTGTTGGTCTGTTTGTAACTTAACAGTTTGGCAAAAAGAGAATGATAGGATAAGTACCAAATTTAGGGAAAAAATAAATATTGGAGTAAATTTGTTCAAGGAGGTGCCCCAGCTTGGCCACAGTCAAATGACTGAAACAAGTAAAAGATAAAATGCATGCTTTATAACTGTAATGAAATTCCTCTTCCATAAGTTCCCAAAAACTTTTTGGTCAACCTTCAAACACGACAAAAACAGAAAAACCAAAAAAGTAGAAACAAAAAACAAAGAGAAAGAATTTAATCTTCAGGCTTTTGATTTGAGACATAATTATATGTATGTATGTATGAAAAGGAATTAGCGTACAGAGGAATTAATAATGTGCTAATAGCCAAAGTAAAGTAACGAGGTGGGATGGAATCGGATGTGGCATGGAAACACCAAAGCAGTTGCTTTGTTGGATAACAAAAAAAAGATAAACTTTCTGGTCGTTAACGATGCTTCCTAAATGAAATTGGTGGAAGGGGTGGGTTGGGAGGGCACGATGTGGTGGAAAATAATGGATCTCTGCGGATTATGTTAGTAACGAAAGAAGGAGAAATATTAATTAGCTGCTAAGAGATATAAACGAATGGGATTAGAATTTATTAGTAATTAGCACACAGTGAGGTTTGTAATTAGATCACTGTGCCATTGTCATAATCAAATGCAGATTTCTTGTATATCAACACTCCGACACAGCCCAACCCTCTGAGAGGTGGGCAAGAGAGAGGGTGTGAGGTGAAAGAGAAAGAAATATGGTGTGTGAGAGAGAGAGAGAGAGAGAGAGAGAGAGAGAGAGAGAGAGAAAGAGAGAGAGAGTGAAGGATAATGAAAGAGATGGGGGAAGGCAAAAGAGTGATAGGAAGACAAGAGATAAGGAAAATGTATAGGGGAGGTAGAGAGAGAGAGACGAGGAGGAGGGAGAAAGAAAGAGAGACGAGGAGGAGAGAGAAAGAGAGAGACGAGGAGGAGGGAGAAAGAAAGAGAGACGAGGAGGAGAGAGAAAGAGAGAGACGAGGTGGAGAGAGAAAGAGAGAGACGAGGTGGAGAGAGAAAGAGAGAGACGAGGTGGAGAGAGAGAGAGACACGAGGAGAGAGAGAGAGAGACACGAGGAGAGAGAGAGAGAGACACGAGGAGAGAGAGAGAGAGAGAGAGAGAGAGAGAGAGAGAGAGAGTGACACTACTTGCTTTGTGTTCAGGCTGGCTAGATCCAGCCTCTCATACTTACTCTACAATTTCATTCTTAAAATCTACAATCACACCATCGAAATCTCGAAGCTACAAGATAATGCAGGGTTAATTCAAAACAATGTGAATAAATAAGCAATGCATTTGACTGAGTAATTTAATGCTGAGGGTTAATAC